>NC_141146.1:51396248-51547952 GCF_053477565.2 Lygodium microphyllum | reverse complement strand
AATACTCTGCAATCTTGCCTATAGCATTCACCTTATCAGGTGAGGGTTTCCTGCCATAATATCCACACATATGCCCAACAATGACAACCTCATTCACTCCAAAAATAGATTTTTGCCCTGAAAGTGTCAAGTTCACTTCTTCTAACCTGGCCAAAATCTTCTCACATGCTGAAATATGATCAACCACAAAGTATCTGCATCCCTGCTCATTTAGGCTTTCATTCTTCTCTTCTTCTGCACACCCCTTAATGGGCACATCATCCAAGAAAGGCATAGTAAGCTGAGGTATGTAATCACGAAGGACCTTATGCATGTCATTCATCATATGCGCAACAGAATTAGTGGCACCTTGAGGCAAGGTACACATCCTGACAAGCCCAATAGGAGTTCTCATGGTGGTTATGTCCCTGCTTTCCAAAGCCAGCTGAAACTGATCATAACCTGAATACAAATCACCCAAAGAATAGATGGCACGTCCAGCAAATGCCTCTGCAAACTCATCCACAACTGGACCTATACCAACATTCCTGATAGTAACTCTATTCACTGGCTGCATGTCCTGAATAAATCGAAGAGTACCATTCTTCTTTGGAACTGTAAACCACCTGTTTGAGTATGGTGCAGATGAAGGCTCAAGGATTCCCATTCTGATTTTCTCATTCAATAAATCAATCAGCTTTGGCAAGTGTGCTTTAGGCACTGGAATAGGTCGGAGATTCCATGGAATATGAGGAATAGTAAAAATGACCATAGGAGCAACAATATCAGGATTTACACATCCAATCTCATGTGGGACAAAAGCAAATCCCCTTCCATGACGCTCAAGCATATCCTGAAAGCATTGCTTCTCTATGGGTAACAAGAAATCACCATTTCCAATTTTCAATTCAGCAAGTGTCTCTGCTGAAAATTTATGACCAATATGCTCCGGATTCCTCAAAATTTGCTGTTTAGCAGCCCTCTCTATTTGCTGATCACTGTCAGGTGGAAGCGGTACAGCAACCGGCTTCACCTTCTTATCCACATTTTTGTATTTCGTGTCAACCCTGGCTTCATTATGCTCTTCTGCATTACATAAACCTTGCTGTAAATCAGCAATTCTGCACTCCAATGGCTGAATATTCTCAGCCCTCTGCTCTATGGACTACATAGAAACAGCCCCAAACTCTGAATGCTGAAATATTTCAGCAGTAAACTCTGTTGGCTGAGAATTTTCAGCCCTCTGTCTCTCTGAAAGCTGATCATAACGAGCTGAAAACTCTGTTTGCTGAATTTCTTCAGCACTCAACACTCTTTGCTGAGTTTCCTCAGCCTCTGACTCAATTTGTGACACAAAATCTGCAATTTCATGAAACATGTCCATGGATTGCACTAATACATTACCATGACAATTCAGCATATCAGTTTTCAGCATATTTCCCATCTCTGCCATCGTATCTGCACAAATCACACTGTCATACATACCATCTATGTGCTCATCATCCTCCAAAATTCCTGCATTTTTCAAATTTCTCTCCTTCCTGCATATATACTGCCTGGAATCTCTAGACAACCTAGAAGTCTTCTGATAACTCATTGAACTGTTTGCTGAAATCCCAACATAACCGGAGGAGAAAACACTGCTGCTGCCAGGAGGCGAGAACTCCAATCTCCTCTCCTCTGTACCACCGTCGTCTCGCGAAACGGCGGTACCTAATGAAAACCCGAATCTCTCACAGTGGGCAAGGGTGCATCTCTGAGAGTATCCCTGTTTCTAACATGGTTCACACATACAGTCATAAACTGAATTGCTCTCATACCATCTTTACTGCAAATCCGTGCATAAGCAGATCCATCATCCATGACCTTTGTTTCCATACGCATCTCTGTAATGAATGGCTGTCCAAGAATTATGGGATAAGAGCATGAATCCTGCACAAAGAAATGAAAATCCTCCTCTACATCACCAATAGAAACCCTGACACTAGGGCAAGCAGCATATAAATCACCTGCAGTGTTATTGGCGGCTCTCATACGCCACCCATGCTCTACATCCATAGGCCATCTGTTACTCTCATAAACTCCACGAACAATGAGATTAATCTCTGAACCATGATCAACCAATGCAACATAAGGCACCTGTTTCTCTCCAATCTTTACCATCGTCTCTGTAGTTGCCCTAGCCCAATGGCTCCGCGAGAAGTGACTACGCGGTATCAAAACAGGCTCATCAATTTCAGCATAATGCATAGGCTGAACCCTCTTCTCTACCTGCGGCAAAACAGAAGCATTATCAACCATAACCTCATCATCATCCTCATCCAACTCTCCAATCAAAACTCCCTGTGTGTCAGCGGTAGCCAATGCATGTCTCTTCCTCTTCAGGACCTCCTGAAACTGATCCTGAAACTCTCTTTTTGAGATGCCCAAAATCTCAGAAATAGTGAAAGTCACCTCACTGCCAAGTATCTTATCATTAAAGATTTTCTTCATGTCTGTAGATGTCTCAATGTCGGACATCAATCTGAATCCTGGCTGCTTTCTCTCTCTAGGCTCTTGCCTCTTTTCTCTCTTTTGAGCATCCTCCATCTGTCGATCTGGCCCTGGTCTTGAAGATGGTCCTGCAGTAGGTGGAGTAACAAACTCACCCCCTCTAGTCTTCTTAGCTGCACTTGGATTTTCTTCATCCCTCTTACGCTTCTCCTCAACAAATACATCTGCACCATGAGATTTAGCCAAATAAGCATAAATAGAATACCTGTCAACAGGCGAGTCCCAACCTGTCTCTGATCTGATGCTAGAGCCTGCGCTAGTCAAAACAGTTTGCTGAATTTTCCCCTTGTTTGCAGTCTCCATAGCATAAGTCCATAGTGCGGACTGAGTCTCTGATCCCTTCTCAATCTGTACCCCATATGCGGAAGCATCACCTCTAGCTGTCACATAAGAAGTACGCGCAGCCTTGTCCTCCACTAACTTCTTCATTCCACCTTTACCAAAGTTGGTAGCAAGTGGAGCTCCTGTCTCAGTCAACCAAATCTTACCATCTTGCCCCCAATATACCAAATTCTGCCTCCTTGCATCTTGGAAAGAGTCACAATCCCTGCAATGCTGATGCTCCATACTATCACACCAAATACATCTCCGATCTCTCCTAGGAGCACTAGGAGCACTCCTAGGTGCAGTAGGAGCACTAGAAGAAGTAGTAGGCACAGTTGAAGCAAACTGCTCCTTCAACTTTCCCACCAACTCCGCTTTAACTGACTCAAGTGTCAAATCTGTGATGCCTTTGATTATATCATCAAGAGAGGTAGGCACCGATGGAGTGGATGGTTTTGGAGCAGAAGATGTAGGCATCGGTCATGGAACAGGAGGAATAGGTGGAGTAGAAACAGTAGGCACTGGCATAGGCCAAGAAACTGGCTGAGGAGGAGAAGAAATAACAGGGATAGAAGTAGGCATAGGAGCTGATGATGGTGTAGGTGTCATGGAACCATTCTGTAGGCGAGTCTTCCATATCCTTCTCTTGGTCAAAGTCGAGACTGCATCTTGAGCATCCTGCCAATCAGTTTTAAGACCCATAGGCTTAATGCGATCTTCAAGAAGCTCACCCAATTCTTCTTGAAGAGCAGGATTTGCAGCTTGCAAGAAAAGCTCAACTTTTTCAACATCCAATGCTCTTTGTTCAATGGCATCAAGCTGACTATACCTCTCTTCGAATTCTCGAATCAACTCCAAAGCAGCAAGACCTTTGTTTAGCATGTAGACCCACTCTCGCAATGACCGCCGAGTAGCCATACCAAAGTCCTCAAGGAAGTATTCTTCTTTTAGAGCCTTCTTAAAATCTTGCCAATGTGTATTTTGAATAAAAAGATCAGTCACCTTTGTTCTCAAAGCAGGTGTGACAAGACGAAGGAAGTACTTACTCATAAGTCCAGCAGGAACTCCAAAAAATCCCATCTTGATCTCATATGTCTTCAAATATGCTGAAACATTATGCCCGTCAAATAGCTTCTTCTCACTCTCAACTGCTTCAATAGCCTTAGTCGCGCTGTTTGCATTATCCTGCTCCGAATAGAGTTGCCTTTGCTGAGACAACTGCTGTTGATGCAATTGTTGTTGCTGCTGCATATACATTTGTGTTTGCTGATTTTGGAGCTGCATATACATGGACATATTCTGCAAAATCTGTTTTAGATCCTCCGTTGAAGTACTTGACGTAGCAGTCATTGATGGAGCTGAAGTAGAGGCAGCTGGAGTTGTAGAGGAAGCTGAAATAGAGGCTGAAGTGTCTCCCATCCTGAAATTTCTGCGACGCTTTCACGTCGGGTTCACCAAAAATGTCGAAGGGTTTTCGAAAGCCAAGTCGCGACCACTGAGGACTTTGAATAATTTCAGGATAGAAGGATAGATCGTCAATAGTGGCGGCCTCCACAAAGGATCATTTTTATATTTCTTCAGAATAGTTACAGCAGCAATAAAAGACGAGTACAGAAGATCCTCAGAGGTATATACAAGAGGTTTAGAAAACAGTTTTAGTACAGATCATAATAATGTCCAATACTATAAGGAATTTGAAGTCACAAATCTGTTCTCGGCATAGGAGAAAAACCAGCAAAATCACTCCTTAATACGAAACATCAATACTCGGTAAGTCTTCCCTCGGGTAACAATAATTTAGTACATATGAATGGAAATTTTCAGTCATGAACAGACTGGAACCTTATTCTGTCATCCAACCACGATGAGATATCATTAAATATGATGGTCACATTGTCATCAGACTTCCCTTGCAGAAGAAATTGCATCATCCCTTTATAAACTCGTATGATCTTCTCTTTGCTTTTTGCACTGTTATACAGAGCCTGGTTATGTGCCTGCAATAAATTCCTAGTGCTGTTTTGTGAGGCATCAATCAGAAAAAGGCCTCTACAACCAGTAAAGGCTTCTCTATTCTCTTTGCTTTCAAAGCTGCTGTGAAACAGTTACCAAATTCAGAATTCTGCACAGTTATTGTGAACACCAATTCTTTGTCAAGCACAGAGGTTTTGATTTTCCAAGTCCCTGACATATCCATGAATGGCTAACATGAAGGGGTTTTGCAACAGTATCACCTCCTGCATCAAATATAAAGGTAACTCTCTCTGCCCATGGTGTGTTGGTGACCTCTGCAATGCAGCAGGATAGATTTTTCTCATTTCCATCGAAGCAATAGTAGACACTCAGTGGATTCTGCTCATAATCAACACTAGTAGGCACAGAAAGCAAGTATACTGGGCCCACGGTCTGCGCGATACTGCGAGCTTACTGAGCACTCAAGTGATGACGAGAGGCTGCGGAAACGAACCAGAAAGGTGCAGAATCCAGGTTGACGAGGGTATTTCGGACGTGATATGCGAACTTGTGATGGACGGGCTCTTCTGAAATCGATGCTTTTCCGTTGAAGCCTCCTCCTCACAGCATCTGTCACAAGCAGCTGTCAATGCTTATTGCTCCCAAAAGTGTGCAACGAGGTGATAACCAAAGGTCTCTCTGATTATTCCTGCGCCGAGTTCCATCTTCCCAGTTGCAGAGCCTCTTCGATTCCCCATTCCTCTGCTTTATGCTCTTCTTCCCCATTTCTGGATTAAAGCGCCATCAGGAGACAAACTTCTGCTCTCCTGATCTGTGTAGCTGACACTATTCTCTTCTCTATCACTCAGCACTATTCGTGCTTCATCACTCAAATCGGATACAAGTCGCATGGGCATGAAGTTTCGTAGTATTCTCGGCGTAGCTGGGAAGCCGCCTGTTCGTCCTCCGTCGAAGCATCCCTGTGTACCCTCCCCATCAATCCTCGAATACTCTTCCTCCTCGTCCCTGTCTTTTCTCCAATCCTCCCTCTTACATACGACTCTGCCTCAGTCCGCACTCCAATCCCTGCGTGTCGACCCTTTCTCCCCTCTGAATTCTGTCGATTTCGATTCTTCATAATTCTCTGTTTCCCCCCAAAAAGCCTTCTTTTTCAAAAATAGCCATCCGTGGCAAAGCCTCCTTTTAAAAATAGCCCAAAAGCTTCTCTTTTTCCCCTCAAAGCACGGCTCTGTCCCAGAAAAAATTGTCATTTGTCGAGTGCTCAGTGCTGTGGTTGGTTTGCTTCCTAAATTAAATTCTGAGGCGGCATTTTGCGACCATGACTTTGACCTGCCAGCTGGAAGGCACGAAAAGGTAGTCCCATTTCTTTGATACAACATCCCGATTCAGTGTTGATGGGTTACGGGCATTTGAAAGCTTTGCTGACGAACGAGGAGGTTGCATTGTCAAATGCAAATCATTCATGTCCACATCACGATATCCACTCTTTTCTTCATCCTGTTTCTCTAATTGTGATGTCCTCTTCAAAAGACGATTATTGTCAAGTGCATCCATCTGCAATTGCTTTTCCAAAGTTCTGATTTTGCTTTTCCTTCCCTGACTAACAGCAGGACAGGTTAAATCATGTGATGAATATTCTGAAGAAAAATCTTCCGAGCTTTGGAATACTGAAGATAATATGCCAGACACAACTACTGGGATAGTATTCTCCTCAATTTGACTACTATTGAAAGGAGATGCTTTTGTTGATGCTACTTGTTCTGACTCATCAATCAAATTAAAATTCTCTTTGTTGCCTTTCAAATCTGTACCTCCTAATTCACATGCATCCTCTTTTGTACCACCAATGCCAAGAAAGTCATGAAATACAACTTCTTTTCTGGCCATAGAGATGTCATGACAGAAAAGTGCACCATAGTCTCATATACCCTCGTCATGGACGCAAATAGCTGAATTCCCTTGTCAACATAGCCAAGGATAAGGAAACTCCAAAAAATACTCATTACGTTGTGGTATGCAGTCAAACATATGCTGAACATCAAGCAATCTCCCACATTTGGCATATTTATCCTCCAATGTACTTCGATTTGCATCTCTTGGAAATAGTTTAGTACTTCCTCACAAAACCCATAATCGGCATATCTTAAAATATCAAAAAAAATCCCTGTTCTTCTCTGTCTTCAGCATAGAATGAAAGAGCAAACATAACAACTAAGTATGTACAAAGTATCAAATCACACGCACAACTTTTGGGTGGTTTTCACACCTCGAATGCGCAGCAATACGACACCACACAAAAACAAACTCTATCGGATAAGGAACATCACTTCTCGCTTTGAATCGTGATTCCCATAACAATTGAAAGGAAACAACACCCAAAATAGCACAAGGGACTCGAAAATAGCTTTAGAGGACTAAAACAATTTGAGTGTAAAATTTGGTAAAAAAAGTAAAAATATGCCTTGTAAGATGTATTTATAGACAATCAGAAGGATTTTCCATGTGGACGACATGGATGCATGTGGTAAACCCTACCAATAATAAAATGCTACATGTCACATGCCACACAAGTATATAAGACTGATCTTGGCTTGTATGGCTCATTTTAGTTATCCACCATGTGACGTGAAAAACAACCCCTCGCAGATTGTCTCTCTTGCTTGTTGTGTTGTATTTGCTCTGCTTTGCACATGCTTGTTTACCAGTCAACAATACAAAGCAAGGAGATCTCTTGCAATGTTAACACTTCTCTATCGCATCATATCGACTCCTTCAAGATACAAATCAAGAGCATCTCTTGCAAAGCTAATACATCATAGAGAACCCCTCGTATTGTCTTCTCCACGATCTGAGTGAGATGAACTATTTCAAAGGTAAGAATATATTCGATCGCATCGTATCAGGATTTTGATCCTCATCTCTTTCTTGCATTTGGGTTTTCATGTTCACGTCCATGATATGGCATGAATAGGTCTTGAACGACATCACACTCTCGTCGAGTCTTTCACCATATCTACAGTCTATACGACGTGAATAGGTCTTTTATAGGATCATGGTTTCCTCCTCTCACACCATATTTGCAACTCCATGATACATCATGAATGGGACCTTTAGGAAATCACAATTTTGTCCTCTCATATCATATCTGCAGCTCCACAATATGACGCAAATAGACCCTACACAATATCACACTTCCCTCCTCTCATGTCGTATCTTACCTTGTGTAGTTCATATTTTTTAATTAGTCTTTATGTCATTTTCTTGTAGGTGATGACAAGGACAAAGCAGACAACAAGGAAGGTCTATATAGACAGCAAGGATAATGAGAAAGAGGCATGGCCATCAGAGGTTCCACAAGCTTTCCCTCCTGAGATCCCTCCTACCCATGGTTTTCCTTAGTCTCTTGCCATGCAATAAAAGCAATCAAGTGCAAAGATTGTGTGTTTTCCTCCTATCCTTGGTAAGATCCATGTGGTTAATGACTAACCCTATGATCTTGCTAGACAATCCTCTCCTACAACTCCCAACTTTCCAACCTCCCCTAGAGCACCTATTCAACAAACAAAGCAACTTGGACCCTCTTCTACTCATGGAGAAGAGCCTTCCAAGCCTAGGAGAAAGCAAAGGTCTAGGCTTTACTATATTCAGAAGTCTTTTAGTGAGATAAGGAAGGCACAGAGAGCTACACAGCATGTCATTCCAAAGTAGCTTTTATTAGAGTTGTCGAAGACATTTTTGATAGATTATCAAGGGTTTTCCCACAAAAACTAGCATGAAAAAGAAATGGCATCTTGCATCCATTCTTTGTCTTTTTTTAGAAGGTAGCTGAAGACTTTGTTATTGACTTTATGTATGATACTTACATTGTTGCTGCTCATGCTCATTGGTGACCTTATGAACAAAGATTTTAGTATGGTCAGCAGAATCAAGTATAGGAGGATTGAGGCCCTTGCCCACTATATTGATAAAAAAATCCTTTGAGATCCTTAATATTTCACCAAATTTGTATAACAGAGCAAAAGTGCCAAAGATTGAGGAGGTGACACATCTATACCCAACAAAGGCTGCTACATCCAATAAGAAAAACCATAAGAGGTCATAAAATTTAAGTATGAAGTTTGTAAGAGAAAAAATGTTGTGCTTAGCCCTATTAATTATAAGAGAATGGGTGAGGTGTATGGACAAATGGTTGTCAATGTTTCTTGCACTTCTGAGAAAGAGGACTATCTTAGTATATCTCTTGAGGAAAAGTCCATGTTTGTTAAAAAAGATATTCAATTGTCAAGTTCTATAGTCTATTGTTGCATAAGGTAAGGCATTTTGACTATCAAAATTTTTAGTATATGGAATGATATTGTTGGTCATTGCAAATAACACTCCTTTGTTTTTGCTATTGGTTTTAGGGCATTGATTGCTTCTCTCAACCAAGAAATCTCTAAAAGTATATTTATTGTTGATCCATTGTTATCAATAGAATTGTTTTCGAGATCTAGTTCAAACATAGAAATATTTTTCAAACATTTAATTCCATCACAAACTACTATATTTTTCTTCCTTACATCGAAAGGTATACAATTTTCCAAAAGGATTAATGTATACTTCTTTGTTGTATTTATTACTTACTAACATTTCACTTTACAGAGGACATTCGAGTCTCATATATATTGATATACTCACCAAAGAAATTATCATCATGAACTCTCTAAGTGGTATCCATGGGCAAGCAAAAATATGTGTTGAATGGAATACTACTTGCTTTTTGGTTAATTGTTTATTTTATTTGATTGTCTATTTTAGTAACATGTTTCCATTTTTAGTGGTGCTGGTAGGCTCATGCCTACCTTCTTAGATTCCACATATGAGAATATTTCTAATCCTAAAAAACCATATAGCTTTCTCCAACAAAAAGTACCCTTGCAAAGTGATATACATACTTGTGGATAGAGAGTAATTTCAAATTTCTATAGGAGGACAATAGATTCAAAGATATTCAAGTTAGATGGGATGAATGTAACTTTTTTTATTTTTTTCTTTTTTAGGAACCCCTTTTTGAGTTTCCAACTTGTTACATTTTTCTTGCAGTGCCAAGATTACCCCAATTCATATATGTGGACAAGGGAGTGATATATTGAGTTGATTTTGGATAGGGCAATCACACCAGTCGATATCTCAACTCCTCTCCACAAAAATCTTCAACTAAGAGTAAGGGCAAGGACAAGTCATCTGGAAAGACTAGTAAGGTGAACTCCAAAAAGAAAGGAATGCCAACACTTTCCCCTATGGAGTCTCATCCATCTCCTCTTTAGCCTCTGGAGGGGTTCACTATAGATGTTGTATGGTATCACGTGAGTGTAAGGGAGGGGGTTTTTGGAAGGGGACACTCAAGCGTATACATTAGAGGTAGACCCCTGTTAATTTGCTATATTGAACTTAAATTTAAGGAGGGGATAGAGGGAAAAAAGAAGGGGGGTGGGATGCATTTGATTACCTCTCTCCATAGATTGGTTTCTCCATGGCACACAAGAGACCTTGACAAGTAAGGTTAAAGCCCTAAACCCTCACATAGTAGGGTTATTGAATTAATCATAGTGTGGGAGCGGGGAGTTGACACTCTCCCATGGTTTTGGTAGAGAGATTCAACTCCCCTTCTTCCAAAGAGAGCTTGGTGTCCGCTTGGGTGTAGTCACTTTAAGTATAAAGGGGTTCAATTCCCCTACTCTCTCTCCTCATGTGGTAAGGGAGCACGGGTACTCAAAAACATTGCGATACATACTTCGGTGATATCCAAGTGCCACTACATAAATCACTTTGTGGTATGACCATTTTGATACTTTTAATTGCTTAGGATAATTCCAACTTTTAAAAATAAAGTTAGTATATGTTCTATGAAGACTTACATTTAAGAAAGGGGATACATAAAAAGTCATACATATATATATCTTATAAGCTTAAATAGGGGGATATATTAGTCTTACAAGCTTCATAAATAGGGTTTTTTTTAGAAGTCATTCCACGCAGGTGACATGTCTTCTTTACTATGAGTGAACCCCCCGTGTTTAGCCTAAAGAGAAGAGAGCCCTTGTCAAAGTCAAATTCTTCTAGCAACCAAAGAAAAAATCCATTGTAAGGAGACTAAAGACCTTTGCAGAAAGCAACGAAGAAGTTACAATGCCAAAAGAAGATAAACCAATGCAAACAAAAACTAGGAGGAATCTCCATTGTTATTTTGCATCCTTGAATATTTTCACTTCAATTTTGTAACTCTTGATTCAATGAAAAGCTTTTTATCCTATGTAAATGTAATAAATGCTTTCATATTTATGGCTCAAAACTTCCAATTGTGGGAGGCAAGCAACTCATATAAGAGAAAGAGTGTTCAACTCTTTTCCCAATTGTTTTACCATTGACTTTGAAATTATATCAAGGAGATGTACTGTCTAGCAGCTCCAAGGTATCCCTTACATCCTTAAGACTTTAATTAGAAGTGACATTTACCTCATTTTCTTCTTGATGTGCTATAACTTGCACCTTAAGTTTGAGAGACATGAAATCTGTATCAAAATCCAAGGGAATCCAAATGCCTAATTTAAGTTTGTATCTCTTATAATCAAATCCCAAAGTAAGAGTTTATCATGCGATGTTATAACACAAAGACAAGGATTGGGGGCATACAATATACCTCATGGTATCACCCTTATGGCTATACTCTCTAGATTTATAAAGCCTTCCTATAATATTATCTAGTTCCTCTTCTACAAATTTTTTACTTAGCCAAGATACCTTTATCCTTTATAAATTTGTTATTTTGAAGTAGGCCACAAAGGTATGCAAGGGTATAAACCATGATAGGCGTATTCTTCTTGAGATCCTTTCATCCATCATGGACTTTTGAATATCTTGACATATTTTGAATTTAAAATTCTACATAGTTGTCTTATCAAGAATCTTCCAATTCAGAGATGAAAGACTTGGCAACGACAAATCCTCAATAAGTCCATATGTACCCACATATTGTGCATAATATCTAAAAACCCTTCTCTCACTAAAAGAACCCATGGTCTCATCAACATATATAATGTCTACAAACGCCTTACGAATCGCATGGAAGGTTCCACTTAAGCTCTCCACAAGAGATTGCCATTCACTACTCGTTGACAGAAATATATCTACAACCAAGAATTCGGTATCAATACTTGCTTAAATGAAAAAAATATCACATATGTTATCAACTCAAAACTTACAATGTGTCTATTGGGAAATACATTCGTTTGGAGGCAAGTACATATCCTTGGCCATGTAAACATGTTGCACTTTGATAAACTATCCTTCATGCATAATTTTGAAAACAATGATATGTCCCTTCCAATGATTTTTTATATCCTCTTGTTTTCTCCTTTTCACCTTGTGAGAGCCCTTGCAAGAGGGTAGCATGGTAACCCGATCGTTTTTATACAAAATTCTTTTAGCTTCTAATTTCCATAAGCTCCTTGGCTATAGACGACATAGGAGTTTACTAAACGAGAAGGCCACCTTCCGAATGCCATCTTAGATTGAATTCGCACAGAAAGAAGCTCACTGAGAAAGGTGAATGAACTAAAAATGAATATTAAGAAGACTAATGAAAATATATTGGATGGAAAAATGCTCATGATTTTTTAAAAAGTCATTATTGACTTTACAGCATCTTCGTCATGTCCTTTGTTAGATTTTATAAGTAAATAAGGACTGGGAGACTCCAAAACATGTCAGATTTTGGAGATTTTGGCTAAAAAGGAGGAGAGAATCACGAAGTGGACTCTACTATCTCCAAAAAGGAGGAGATAAGAATACCATATTCTTACACATGTTGCATACTCTCTTTGGTCCTTTTCTTAATCCTGATTAACAAAAGTGTATTTTTGAAGCGTTTTTTGTCCTAATATTCAAAACTTGTTCCTACACTTCATGTCTTCAAAAATTTTTTGAGTGTGCCTTTCTCCTCGCCTTGGGAATGTCTTCCATTTTCAAAATTTTTTGGCTTTTTTATCTTGGTCTTTCGAGGGTATAACAACCACATTTTCCACTTATCTAGCAATTCCTAGTTTGCTAATGAATATCCCAACTCTAGTGCATGTAAGAAATTGTGCATGCATAATGAAATGTGCTCTCTCAAGTGTATGTGTATCTAAAATTTATTGTATAACTGTAGCAAATATCTATGCTAGTGCTCAATGATGGTGTAAAATGTACATCAACTCAACCCATGGTATATGGAAGTAATTGATAAAATCAGGATGACAACCCTCGAGTGCAATGTAACTAATAAGTGCCACATAAAGTACTCGTGAATCCATAATCCTTGTGATATCTAAGAGTATTAGCAAAAAACTATACCTATTTCAAGATGTTCAATGGTGGCTACCAACAAACTCTAGCTTCAACCTATCCAAAAAACTCCGATCTCGAACTAAGGCTATCAAGTTTCCATACTCACAAATCCAAACATATTACAAAATGGAACACGTGGCAAATCTAGCAAAGCAAATCTCAATCATAAACAATTTTATGACACACATAATAGAACTTAGCGACAAAATCTAATAAATCAAACATCTCAACTATTAAATACAAACAACATTATAATACATAAGAGGATTTGAATAACACAATAGATTGAGAAAGACAAGAGAAAAATGCACGATTGGGCCCAATCTCCCCCATGGCAAAAGCTATGGTTTGCCATCCTTAATAATATATTATATTTTTACAGGGATATTTGCATTCGTATCTTACATATAATTACAAAGAAAGTTTAAATATCAATTGAAATACAGAGTTTTAAGAGTTAAGAGGTATCCTGTAACATGCTGTAGAAAATTCTATGCTCTGAATCTTGATGTTTTGACATCACCATCGCGTCCAAAGCGTGCCAAAACCCCCAAAATGACTCTTGAAGCTCTGAATTCCAATTCCGAATGAGGGACAAACGATAAAACTCAAATTTTACCATATTCTTTAGTTTTGCGCGCGATCATGTTGCTTTTATAAAGAAAGCTAGAAAAGCCTTCTAAAAATTAACCACATTAAGAAAATAGCAGGGTGTTCCATAAATAAAGCTTATTTTAATAAAAGCATATCTTAAATCTCATATTTTAAAATAATTTATATTTAAAATAAATTAATTAATAGCACTAAGGATAATAATCTAATTATTACTAAAGAAGTTTAACTTATAACTTATAAATAGAGTAATAATTTTAATAATGTAATATCATATAAATATATAATATTATATTTTATACTTAAGATAATTAATCATAATTATGAAATTTACGCTTGGACTTACACTAATGCCTAGTGCTACCCAAAGCCACCCCTACCTGCTCTACACATCAACTCAATCATTCACAATTGTTTATAAATAAAATAAACAAACAATAGTAAACACCTAATAGTCTTCAGCTATAAATAATTGAAATAGGTTGGAACACTGTCCTAACTTTAATTTGAGTGCATACTCTAAACTCATAAATGTCCATTAATTTGATATGTATTTTGCAGAATCACCCGCTGTGGAATTACCCACATGCACATTAAATTAATTTGACGCTCGAAAAGGACATGTGTCCCCGTCAACTTCTCGCATAAGGAATCCGCCTTGTGTGCGAGCCCCGACAAATAAATATAATCATGCCTTTTGGCATCAAAACAAAATAACCAAAATAATTCGAGAGCTAGATAAACACCAAAAATTCAACTATACAAAATAAGAAATTAAACAACCACACAAACAGTTGAACTAACAAAAATTCTACCAAGCTAATGTTTTTCTAGTGGTTTTTAGTTTTTATGCAAAAATGCTTAACACCATTTGTGCACTTAGTGATGAAAATCCTTCACTTTTACGGATATTGATTTCATATGCAAGGGATTGGAATGGAGGGCTATTAGGAAGTCGTTGAAGCATACCTTGTCACCCTTTTTGAGGATGCATTTCTATGCACAAATCATGCCAAGTGGGTGACTATGATGTAGGGAGACATAGAAATTAGCTAAAAGGATAAGAGGGGAGAGAGACTAGCGATGCCAATGGCCTAGAGTTTTTGTAATACATACTATAATATAATGTACTTTGTATACTTTGGTATGTAATGAAAAACCTTTCCTTCTTATTATACCTCAAATATCTCATACTATATTTATTTATGATGGTGTAATTATTAAATTTACAATGTCCATTCAAAACCCGATGATTAAGTAGAATGAGTAGTTAGTTATCAAGACATTTGGCGGCTAATTAGCCTTTCTGCTTTGTCGAGCAACAAGTTTGCATGTGTCATACAAGTAACAAAGTATAAGAAAATTTATTAAAATTTATAGTCATCTTCTTGCCCATTCATGTGCCACAGCATTGATGGCTACTTGGTTAGCTCATTTTTCTTTTTTACAACCATTTTTTGGCATGTTAAGGCAAACAACCTATTTGGATTGTCAAGAAATAATTTTTAAACCATAAAATTTTAATTATATTTTTTATCATATTTTATACTCTAAAAACATTATAACCTATACCATGTAATATCCATTTATAAAATATTTCAATATTATGATAGTTAAATAAAAAAATAAAAAATATGTTTGAGAGATAAATTCTTTTAAAAAAATTATATGGATTATACTAGTGAGTACAAGGGGTTTTTCTCTTGGAGTACCACGGTTTGATACCAATTTTAGGTCATTTTCATGCACTTGATTTTCTTGTGGATCTGCTTGCATCTCTTATTGGCCTTTAGTAGAAAACCTAACCTTGAGACTCTCCAACATGGCTGCATTGGCACCTATGACTTTTTCAATGCCCATGGCTTGTAGTTCCCTTTCATATAGGTGTGTATCAAAAACATGCTTCATCAACTCATTTTTAACAAGAATTATCTTGTACACATTCGAGGTGATAGTGAGAGCACATAACACTTTTAACAAGGCCTTCAAGATCGAGTTTTAAACCCGTCCTCTAGGGTGAATGCGGCATGAACAATGGCTATATCCCTAGTGGGGATCCAACCAACGTAGCGCCCTATCAAGGCATCATTCTTGAACACTCCCCAACTATGGTGACTTGCAAAATCATCTATGTCAAGCACAACCTACATTAGCATGAAGTTAGCTCAAAATAGTATGCATAGTAAAACAAAATATGTAGATAGACTATTGATATACTTACTTCCTGCTCCATATTGGTGGCAACCTCATAGGGTTTAGTCAAGTATATACTTAACTTGGACTAGTTGATTGTTGGGGGGGCTTGTTGCTCTTTTAAAGGCACTTGTCCTACCACCAAGCTAGCTTGCACAACTTCAAACTCTTGGGTGCCAACTATGGCATACTTTGCCAAGTCGACGACATCTCCAAGAGCTATGAGTCGCCCTCTATATATTCAAGCTTTAGATTGCTATGCTTTATATATGGATTATTAGATATGAGTAGGAATTCATTAGCAATTTTCAACATCAATAATGCCTCATCCTTACTCACTCCAAAAAATTTCTCCACATCATGGACAAACAAAATTTCTTTGGCATTGATGAAGACTTTGCTCATGCTATCCATGCGACAATCTTCATCTTGATAGTAAACAATGCATCCTCCTACTCACTTGAGCTACTCCCCTTGGTGCTCTCCATAGTAACTATAGCTCTATCGACCATAAGGTTTAGAGCTTTCCCTTCTTCTATAGCACTGTACACAACAAGTGGCAACTACCCTTCTTACTAACATTTATTCTTTATTTACTAAATGACAATAAAATAAGGGAAGGCACATCACACATTGTGATTGTTGGAGTTTCCACACATTAGTCTCTCTTTTTTTTTCTTGAACCTCCATAACTCTTGCTTTCACTCATACTACTTCCATCTTGCTCCATATTTCAATTGGTATCAGAGTAGTCACTCAAGAATCTTCTTTAGCATTGCATTCAAATTGTGAAGAAGAGCTTGCTTAAAGCTTTCATGGCAACCACACATCAAGGTATGCGTTCGTTCCATTGAAGTCCCATTGATGATCAAGGCTTTTTTTAGCATTGTCTAAGACCTTCCAAGTAGTAGTTTAAGCTTCAACATGCATCACTTGTGCTCAATAGGAGTAGCACAAGTCTTCAGGACAACCAATGTGATTTGCATGAGCTGTCCTAGCTGTCTTGTTTGGCTCCATTTAGCTTCCCTTAGTCATCTCCAACTCTTGGCTTCCTCTGGCATTGGTTATTTTCTTTGGTACACTCCCCAACATTGAGGGCTTGCATTTGAGGTTGAATATCTTCAGTGAATGTAGCTTCCAAAAAGTTTAGATTATAGGCATTCACAATGAATGTCTATGCATTGAATGCTACATGCTATTTGGGTATGCTATATGGTTACGTTGATGCTCAATATTGTTGTTCATGTCCAAATATGCTTATGTTGATCTCTATCTCTTGGATTTGGGCTTTGTTGGTTGCATTTGGATAGTGGCTATTTGACTTAGTGATTTCCACTTACAAGCTTAAAGACATCTTGAAGATTTATGCTCCTAGATGTATGCTTGATGTATCTTGGGGACCTGCATGCTATGAGCTCTTTTCATTGAGCTTCCTTTGCTACTTTGGATACTCTCAATTTTCTCTAGTGGGATTACTTGGTAATTTTTATGCAGATCTTGATTTATTTGAGTCAATGGGAGACTCTCTTATGCTCTCTTAGTTCATGCATATCTTATCATTGTAGAGCATATGAGACTTAGGGTTGAATCACCATTGATTTGGACACCTTGTACCACTTATTGACATTGGATTGTCAATGGTAGATACATGTTTGGCATGCATTGTGGTATGCATCAATGTACCTAATGCCTTGGATGCTTTGACAGTCTTTGGTACTCACTAGTTTCTACTACATTGCTAGTTGTATTATATATCTTGGTCGCTACCTAGATCTTCTTGGAAATGGGAGCTTATTCTTTTGCATATTTCCCTAGAGTTACATGTTGATTTACTATAATTTTATGGACACCCATGCCAAAAATCATTTTAGAGCTCTCCTTTTGAGAGAAATGCTTGTACTTAGCACTATACCACTTTTTGCTTATGGATAGCAATGTATTGGCAGACAGACAAATCAGGGCTGCCAAGCTATGCTAGGCTGGTTCCATGTTCACCAGATCATGCCTGCCTCCGGGCAAAGAGCATGTGCTCTGCATTACCACCGTGGTAGCTCTGTCCAACATCCCTAAGGACGTAAGTAGGGCACAGTCTCTCTCTCTTTGTACATGCTCCCCTCCCCGGCCTATCCTTCCGAGAAGGAGCCTTCCAAAAGTAGAACCACCAACCGATCCAACTCAACATGAGTCAAGACCTGCTCGTAGTCAACGGCCAGAGGGACACCATTACAAGAGTCCAGCATGTTCCGCACTTCCTCTTCTAATCACATAAGTTTGACAACCCACGCCAAGTCCCTCCTATGGGAACACTCTTATCCTGTATCAAAGCCTAACTCTTGGATTGCATTTTGCAGGTTTCCAAAAGAAAAAACATAGAGAGCCACGGTCAGCTGGCGTGCAAGGACACTCTTCACACACGCCAGGAACATGCGGCACGTGCCCCTCCACTAGTGCACTACGCGCCCACCCTCAAAAGGTACGCGAAGAAGCGAGGCCCTAAGCGACACCATCATGGACAAAGGCCGAAGAATCCCCGGGCCAAGAAAGTCGAGACTCAAAGAAACGCGCAGCATGTGGCAACGCCAGTTGCACAGATCCCCAACGCACGCTCGGGCACCAGGTGCTCACGAAGTGACAAGGTGGCCCAAGATAGGGAAGAATTTAATGAATTGTTTAAAGACATTCTGGAAACGGTAGCAGCCCAGGACTACACCATTCATGTCCCGGCCGACATATTCCCTACCCAGCCTCACGGGAGCCCCGCACTAGCACCGCCTCGGTCACCTAGCCAACCGGACTCACCCTGCCTCGTACCTATCAACTAAACCCCTATGATGTACAAATATCTCGACAAGTCAGCATGCCATAACTTTTTGTTTTTGTTGAGTAAAGGAGTAAGATTCCCACTTGTACACATTTCCGTTACCTCTCATTAATGTATGCGACCTTAACAAGCTGTGAAATAGGCATCCCAATAGACATCATAGAATTTTGAAAAATTATGTATTAACATGATTGCATTTGTTCGATGTACTTAATGCACGCGAGCATATACTCTCACAAAGTGACAAGTGGATGCAGGATGACACAGGTCGTCGCACAAACGTGTCCAACGGCCAGGCCACCGCAAGACCACCAACCGCACACGAAGTGCAACACAGCCACGATGCGGAAAGCGAAAAATCACCCTTGCGAGTACCCACATCGCACGCACCAAAGCATAGTCATGGGCTACACTCTCTTCCTGGGCCAAGCGCTACAGTGAGCTCACGATGCGTGTCCCCGCGATCGCACCAATATCGCAACAACGGCTCCCCTAACAATGAGGCTAGGGCACAATCATCATTGTCATATCCATTTCCTGAGCCTTCCAGGCTTGACATTTCCCAACCGAAAAGGCTCATAGCCTCAGCATATTGCAGTGGTTGTACTTTGGCCAAAAGAAAAAAAAAGAGAGAGAAAAGAAAAGAAAAGACAACAAAGAACGGAGAAATAAGAAACACCCACGATCACAGCACCGCACCTAGGGGTCCTTAAGTTAGGTGCGTCTAGTGACCTTGGTCGGCTAGCTCCGTCCCTTGTCCCCTAACCCCCTAGCATCACCCACAATAGTTCAGGGCACATCAAGGGCAGGACATACCGAAGGAGCTTGTCTCGCCTATGGTTAGACATGTCACCCTAACCCACTTGCATAGTCCCCTCTGGCACTCTGCTTTAATACCATTGCGATCAATGGCGGTTAGCACCGCACGATTGGCCATGAAAAGTACACCGTCCTCAACAAAGCAAGTCCAATAGCTTCCAGCTATACCGAAAGTGCGGTGTCCCTGTATTCAATTATGCTACGTCATGCAGTCACAAGGCAAAGGATGTCTCATACACCTTCACGAGAACTTCTCAACATGGACAACTTTGCTTCATCCACACATTGTTACGAGAAACTAGCCCGCAGCCTTCTAACTACGTAATATCTAAGTATGCACGAGCCCTCACATAATATCTGCACCAAAGTCTATACACAGTTTGGGTCCTCAAGTGCAGGACAATACTCCACGCTTGCTTAGAGCTCGACATGTCTCCCAAACTAATCCACATATGTCTTGTGCACGCTACGCAGACTAGCACTACCCCTTAGGGAGAGACCACCTGAGAGGTTTTCCAATTGCAGGTATTAAAGACTCCAACGAAGGCGCCATCAACTCTACATCAACACTCAACTCTGAACTCTTTTCCTTTACTTCATCATGCAAACCACCAGCAAATCATCACAAGCAGGATCCACCATGAGCATCCCACGCACACCAAACCCTGTGCCAGCCATGAGTGGCCATTCCCAACAACGAGTAGCCCTATTGCCACCTACAACAATCATATCACCAGCCAATTGGAACAGCACAGTGCCACCAATGCCCTTCCTCCGCACCAACATAAGAGCTTCTCCACGGCAACCCAAAATAACCCTTCCACCCACGTCTTCGGTGCAAGCTCCGCATGCTACCTTCGACGCAGAGTGCCATGGGACTGGCACTCATCTAGGAGGGGGGTAATGTTAACCCCAACACGAAGAAAGCAAAAGGAAATAAAAAAGACGCAGGGCAAAGGCGAAAAAAAGGTAGCTCGACTGAAGAAAGAAGAGGAGAAAATGCCAAAAGCGCAAGGGCAACCTTAAAAAGTCCAAGGCAACTGCAAAAAGGGAAAGGTGCATTTTAAAATACCAAGGCGCACCCTGAAATCTTGTAAAAGAGTGCCAGGTGGTGGAAAATCCGGAAAGCTAAAACAGAAGACAAAGACAAAGGCCAAGGCAAAGAGAAACGAGGTGGTGGAAAATCCGGAAAGCTAAAACAGAAGACAAAGACAAAGGCCAAGGCAAAGAGAAACGGAAGACAAAGGCGCACAAGGAAAAGCACAAGTCAAAACTCTTGAAAAAGGGCGCAAGTGCATCATGGTTTAATTCAAGGAGCGTCGGGCTCTCACCCGTGCAAATTGTAAATGTAGATGGGTGATGGAAAGAAAGCTAGGAAGATAGAAGGACAATAGGAAAAAGGGCCTAGGCCATGTAAAAAAGGGGAAAAGGGGATGACCGCCCAAAAGGGATTTAGGGTTTTGTATATAAAGTTGAAAAGTGAATGAGAAGCTCATTCTTGTGTGTGGCAAAAAGTGGCTCTCCTCTTCTTCTTCTTCTTCTTCTTCTTGTTCTTGCTTGCTTGAGCTTGTGCTTGAGAGAGGGAGTGTGAGAGTGTGAGGGAGCGAGTGTGTGAGGGTGAGGGACCGCGGGGTGGAGAAACTCTCCATCTTCTCCTCTCTTCTTCTATTCTCTTCTCTTCTCTTGCTCGCGGTGATGGAGCTTGGAGCGTGGAGCTTGAGGATGGAGCTTGCTTGAAGCTTGCACTTGGATCCTGGAGCTACCGGAGTGTGCGGGAGAGGAGGTAACTCGAACGGCATGGAGGTAAGCTCACTACACCCGTAGATATGGATGGCGTGTCGGCTATGTGAGAGGTAGCCACTAGTGCTCGGCTTGGAACCCTTGAAACAATAAGCGGTCCGTGGGTCTTGGCGGTTGAGCGAAGGCTCCCACACTCACTCAGCATAAGGTTAGCTTCTAGCACTCTCTCCCTCTCCGCATTGGGTCCTATCCTATTTCGGTAAGCAAGTGCTAAGACACGCTGGATCTCTCCCATTTCTATTTATTGCCTTAGCCTTTGAGCTCGTTATTCCTTATTGTAGGCAACTATGCCTTGCAACACTTTCCTTGCCAAATTTTGCCCTATCTCAAACTTGAAACATCTAGTTTTGAATATGATAAAGAGTAGTTTTTATTAGAGAGAATTGTTCTAAATTCCCCATGTAAATTTTAGTAAGATTAATGACCAACATAAGATGAAAAAACTACCTAGACTTTTAGCCGAATGAAAAATTGAGAAAAATAAAATGAGATGTTAGATTATGGAACCAAGTAAGTTAAATAGAATGGATGCAAATATGTTGAAAATTCAATCAATGTAGAACTTCACAGCACATCAATCGAGCATTGATTACTCACTAGGAAAGAGACCAAACTCAATCAATATAAAATTTTGGTGCCACTTCAGAACAGCATCAACAATTCACTAGGCAAGAAACCAATAATTAAATGTGACCTAGACATAAAAGCATTAAAATGAGTTAATTGAAAAAGTTGAAAATAAATGCATAAATTTCAAGACATAAATCTTAAAGTATGTAGCTCAAAGGGTATAGACATCATCTCAATATAGGACCGTTCCAAAAATACAAAAAAAAACATGCTTTGAGGAACACATTCTGATAACACCTCCCTTCTCCCTACATAAATGTGCTTGACATGAGCTTAAAATTGTCTTCTCCTCCCTGTCTTAATGTGAGGTGATGTTAGGAGGTTGGAGAGAATAGAAAATCCATCTCTTTCTCCTCAAAATCATCATCTCCTTTTCATGATCATCATCCTCCTCCTCATGGTGGCAAAGTGGCCATGCACAATCTGGTACATTTTCTTACGAGCTCTCTCTCTCTCTCTCTCTCTCTCTCTCTCTCTCTCTCTCTCTCTCTCTCTCTCTCTCTCTCTCTCTCTCTCTCTCTCTCTCTCTCTCTCTCTCTCTCTCTCTCTCTCTCTCTCTCTCTCTCTCTCTCTCTCTCTCTCTCTCTCTCTCTCTCTCTCTACCCAATGAGCATTTAAGCTTATAAACGGGAAGCTATCTCTTTCTTAAACCACTTGTCAATCCTCCCTCCTCCCCTTTTATTACATTTTTCATCTACAAAATTGGAGGATAAAGCACTATTTGAAATTTGGGTGTTTCTAAAATCACAAGGAGAGTGAGGTTCACAATACTTCCAATTACCAAAACATAGAAAACAAGAAGAAACATGACCAAAGTATTATGGTACCCAAGCAATACCATAATCTTGACAAAGATTCGATTGAAGAAGAGATTCTAACCAATGTGATAGTAGAGATCAAGGTAATAGTGGTAGTATAGCACAACAAAGGAAGGGCGAGTCAAGGAAACTTAGTTTCTAGGCTAAATTTATTGGCGTAATATTATGAATAGCATTACAGATTATAAAAATGATAACATTATGATTTTATCTCAGCACAAGTTAAAAATGAGTTATAGGTTATAAATAGCATAAATGGATTATTCATTTATTACATAAAATAGTTAATAAAATCCCAAATTTAAGAAAGTCTAGTGTGATTTAAAAAATTCTAAGAGAAAAATAGATCAATTCATGATTTATAATTCAATATTGAAAATAAAAAATCTATGAGAAATCATAGAGAACTAAGAGAAAGTGTGAATATAACTTGAAACTTTAAGAAACAATAAAGTTAGATAGCATTGCTTCTTATCTAAAAAATATCATTGAATGGTTAAAAGAGAAGTTATCAATACATATTGTTTTGGAAAGTATGCTTTTTTTAGAAGCAAAAAATTAACCCTTCATCTTGTGCTTCTAATAACCAAAGAAGGATAAGGATACAAATCATGTGTGCATTAGAATTCCCGAGCCAATGATGTGTGAGCATCTTGAGTGTTGCCACTGTTCATCTTGTAGGATGAGATACTCCACCTCAAGGCATGTAAAGAAATAAGATACTACTTGAGTACCTTGTAGGCACAAGATCAAGTGGTGTTGCCATTATGTAGAGCCTATGTTGAGGAGAGTGTGATCACATTTGGCCTTACCTTGTGGGTTTATAAGGGTCCATCTTAGGCAGGATATTTTTTTCCACTCTTGAAAAAGTGAGATGATGCAAAATGATTTAATACATATATGTTTACAAAGAAATCATTATGCGATTAAAGGGTGCCAAGGAACCCTATTTAAATAGTTATGAAAGGAACTTGCTTTTCAATGTTTCACAATGTGATATCATAAACCTTTTAGATAACTATGGAAAATTCATAGTTGAATATATGGAAAGTGGATGGTGTCAATCTAGACAATTGACTCCTCATTGACTCAAGAATGGTTAGAATTGATAAGTCAAGTAAATTTTTGGAGTATATATGTTTATATGCTATGCAAGACTAGCCGATGCTAAATTACCTCTCATTTTATACTCTCATTGAATGAAGTGCAATGTGAGATACTCTCATCTCTTATTGATTGACAATTCATCACCTTAGAGGGGTGTTGGACTATTGTTAATGTGACCCTTTTGACATTTCCCATATGAAGTATAACAAGAGTATAAACAAACGTTCAAGGTGGAACTTAGTTTACCATTTCCAAAAGAGGGACTATACAATGTTATTTGTGAACTAGCAAATTTGGCCAATTACTTGAGGACCCTTCTAGGATTAAGTGGGGGTTATCTCACAAAGATAACTACTCTTACTACTTGAATTATATTTCTTATTAGTTGTGTAGAGGAATCATGAATAATCTGTTGGATTTCCATTTGTTTCACATTGAGTACAGAATTGATTTATTTAGAGGATACCTCAATCCTTATCATGCTAGTGACATTTCTTGAACAAACTATTTGTTGGAGAAGCAATGGTTATGGTAGGATGGATTGTTGTGAAATTGTGTCTACAAACATGTTCAAAGAACAAAACATGGAAAGCATAGCAAAATACTTCAATGGGGACACAAATTGTAAGTAGCGTGCTTCAAGCTCAAATATGGTGGGTGGCCATTTGTGTGAATATGTGACACAATTTGTGATATACTATGACAACTGTCACAAAACAAAAGTGCTAATCAAGAAAGCTAAAGTGGAATCGCCACAAATTATATCACATAAATCCTTTCAAAAATAGAAAAATTACTTTATTGGATATATAAGCCTTGCAACTTAGTGGTCATAAGCTAGATACATCCTAGCTGCAACTACTTCCTTCATGAAATGGGTTGAGGATAGGACCATAAGAAAGAATGATACTTCCAATATGACAAAGATCTTGTGGGAGCGTCATCTCTAGGATCGGCTAGCCTATTGAATCTATGAGTGATGAAAGAACCCACTCCCTTAAGAAAGTCATTGACCATCCCCTATCCACCTTCATGGTCATTCATAAAAGATCATCTCCATACTACCAACAAGTAAATGTTGAAGATGAGTCAACAAAAAAATAATGATCAATCTACTCACAAAAACTATTTCAACCTCTTGAATGACTACGATAATAATAAGCTTATGGTAGCCCTTTGGTTCTATTAATACATCTGACAAGTCTACATCTAGGCAACACCAATCTAATTAACATACTGTATAAATGCTATGAAAACTATCAAGATTCAAATCCTTACTCTATGGATAGCATATGGGGATAGTAGGAAGGTAATGAGACTTGGAAAAAACATCTTGAAGAGCTTGAATGTTACTCAAAATCTTATTTGTGTGCTATTCATGCTCTAATAGCATGTAGGAAGGCTTGGTTCACCAAACATAAGCAAAGCGACTTTGGCAAAGGTGGCCTAGTGTTGTTTTATTCATTTAGAGGACACAAATATAAGATTAAGTTGCAAGGAGTAGGATCCTTCCATGTAGTCTCTATTAGTAGAATGTGAAATATAGAACTTGAGAGGGATTGGTGAGTTCAATGGAATCTATATAAGTCATCAATGCCTATACCTACTTGAGCATTCGTTTCTTAAACCACCAATACTTGCACCTACTAATATTGTTGCTAGAGTAGTGATAGCCATTAATATTAACTTTTAAGATAGAGAGCTATTGCCACTTACACGTCTTAGGGCCAAACTAGCAGCAAAGAAAGATTATGTCATATATACTATTATCAACAAGGGCTACAATTTCAATATTCAAACCTCTAGTGTACAAATGAAAACTAGGTAAACTAAACTTGTGCCAAGCTCTACAACAATCAACCTGTATTGAGGATCTCCATACTTTGCACTAGAAAGAATAAAGATTTTAATATTAATGAAAAATGAAAAAGTCCTCTTTTTTTCTAGGTGCTCTCAAATTGAGAGGATCTAGGAAGGAAAATCTTGCTTGGAAAAACTTTCAACTGGGTAAGTAAGTCTAATGCTAATCTCAATGTACAATCCATGTACCTTAGGCTCCCTAATATCAAAGTCATAACAAATTTTTGTAAAGGAAGGTAAGACAACAAGATCAAGGTCAAGCACAACTTCTAGAGAGGGGGATAATAATGTGCTCAGAGAGCTACATTAAAGGCCAAAGGGAGAAAATGAAGTCAATTGTACAAGCTCTCCCTAACAAGACATAAGTGATCACTAAGTGAACACTAGTGAAGTTAAGACAACCCTAAGGTCTCATCAAGAAATAGTGAGTCCCTGGGTTACAATCTACACACATTTTTCTCTTGTCTTCAAAACAATAACATTTGTGTTTTTTATTTTTGCCAAATATGCATAAACAAAATAAGAGTCTACATGTGAATCCCATATGATCTTTTTCTTGATATTCCTCCTTGTAGTATTCAACTATGTTTTAGAGATCTTCCCTTACTTGTAGTCCACATGGCATGATTCCAAATTTTATATTTCCTTCCAAATTTGGTAATATTGTCTAGAGCTTCTTCTATCAAGAGTCTATAGGTTATAGCATCCATGTTGCCATTCTACACAAACAACTCATCAAGAATTTTCTCCATACCTCCCTTTCTGAAATTTGTAGCAAGGAGCAATCCTGTCTCACTAGCATGAGTCTTACCTTTCTTCTAGAAAATCATATTCTTCTGTGAAGCTTCTATGTAAACATCACAATCTCTACGCTCATTATCTAAACTATCACACCAAATACATCTATGAATAAATCCTTCCATACGCAAAGCCTTTGAAGCTATTCGTCTTCTTGAATCTTCAAGATTTGCAAGGTTAATCTATATATCATGCATATTCTTTGAAGGAACAACATAAGGCATTATCTATAATTGCCTTAGCACTAGCTCTGTCTATGATGGCCTAACAACAACCCTAGGCATAGCTAGTTGCTTACTTCTTCTTTGTCTTTTCACTAATATAGAAATATCTTCCTAAACATCGTTCCACTTTGTCTTAAGACCCTACTCTACTATATCATCCTCTAAGAGCTTTTCTAATTCAATTTGTAATGGCAAATCTATAGCCTACAAGAACAAAATAATCTTCTCTATCTCAAGAGTAAGCAATTCTACAACACTCAACTAATCATAATGTTGTTCAAATTCCCTTTGAAATTTTGGAGAAGAAAGCCTTTATCAAGTTTTGCATCCCACTCAAAGAAAGACCTTTTTGTAACCCTATCAGAAATCTCAATGTAATATTCATCTTTTAAGGCTTTCTTGAAATCCAACCTAGTCCATTCATGCTCTATATAAATTGCATTTGTTCAAATTTGTAGCTCATGAGCCACAACCTTGTTAAAATATCATGGCATCTCATCAACTAAAACATTGGCCATCACTAGTTTTTCTTCATAGATACATAGAAACATGAATATATTTCTTCCATTAAATTTCTTCAACTCTACAACCACTCACTACAAAGCTTTGATAATTGCCTCTTCAAGTTTGATCATCTCATAACTAGACATAAAATCCTTGATATTTCTTGTTTGACAACCTCTTTAGTTTGGTCTCCCATCTTTCAATTCTAGAGTCCGCCTTTCACAGTGGGTTTACCAAATGTTGGGGGATAAAGTATTAGGTCTAAAACTAGTTGGTTCATAAGAATATGATGTTATGGATGAGAGATAAAAAGAAATTGCAGGAAAAAGAAAGATGCAAGAGAAAAATCTAATTGTATCCCATATTAGTTGTAAGGAACTTTTTCTTCAATCCCTATACAACTTCTCTATCACTTGCAAACTTAACAAACTTGTGACTAAGATAGTAGTGTAGTCAAATATAATAGTTCTAAACAATAGCTCAGTATACCTAAACACTTCAGTCCCAAAGATTTAGTGAATGTAATACATCAATCTTAGCACTAATAATGTATGTAAGACCTTAAAACACACCCGGTATAACCATGTGACACAGTTGAATCAAATCAACCTAAGTAACAATGTATTTCCTAATAAGCAAAGTCTCCTTGTAGCATAAAATCCCTACACTCTTTCACCTACAATAGTAGGAAAAGAGAGATCCAATTTGCCCATAAAATGCCTCTTTTTTGGTAGTTAACATGCAACAAATAGCACTTGAATCAAGGAGAATTCCTCTGTAAACTCTAATCACCTACAATACTAGCTCCTTGATTTACTTGGCTACTTCTTCACTCTCACATTTAGACCATTTGTAGGGTGGCTTATTGACTGGCTTTGAATTTGGCTCCAAATCTATAGGATAGCCCACTACTCTCTTAGGATCTAAGATCCATCTACCTTTTCCTCAATTGTGGTAGGCATAGGATTATTACAATCATACAGCTGCTTTACCCATCACAGCAATGGCATTTTGGTGGCGTGGTTGCAAGTTGGTGAGCTTTTTTCTCATCATCCAAAGATGATGCTCCCTTCTCCTTAAAGGCACGAACAATTCTTGGGATAGGTTCATAGTGGACTACTTCTTTGCTAGATGATAAAGTGGTAGAACTTACATTCTCCTCCTCCACTATCTGTTGCTGCTCCTTGAACACAACATCACGTCTTGTTATGATCTGCTTTGCCTCTTGGTCATACAATTTGTAAGCCTTTTGCTCATCACTATAACCCAAGAAGATACAATTTGTACTTTTTAGATTTAACTTGTCTCTTTTATCCTTTGGAACATGTGCATAACATTCACATCCAAAAGTTCTAAAATGTGAGACAGATGGCTTCTTACCAAAATAGGCCTCATGAGGTGTTTTGCACTTAAGAATCTTTCTATAAGCTGATTGAGAATATAAATTGCAATAGATTTTGCCCAAAACTAGTTATTGTCCTTAAGCATGCATCTTGCTATTTTCACAATGGTGTGATTTTGGCATTTAACAACACCATTCTGTTGAGGTATATGAGACGTCATCAATCGACACTTAATCCCTTTGCTCTTGGAAAAGTCTTCAAACTCCTTTGAGTTGAACTCAACACCACCATTTGTTCTAAACTTCTTCACACTTTTTCTTGTTTCATTCTCAATAAGTTTTAGCCATTCTTTAAATTTACTAAAAGCTTGAGCCTTATTATGAAGGAAGTATACCCACATCTTCCTATTATACTTGTCGACGATCAACATCAGTCAACATGCACCAACTCTAGAGAAGCCTTTGCTCTATTCTTGCTTTCTTGTGGAAATCCTTTCTCTATTGCTTTCCCATCATACAAGCTTCACACAGTTCCTTTATTTTAGTTACTTTAGGTAGGTGAGTAACCACATCTTGCTTATGCATCTCCTTTAACACTACAAAACCAATGTAACCAAATCTTTCGTGCCAAAGTTTACTTGTGCCCACACCAACGATGGTGACTATAAGAGCACTTAGCTCATACAAATTAGCTCATACATGTTATTCCTTCTTTCTCATTTTCTAACAACTTTCCTAGCACTATCAATGATTTTTGCACCTATCTTAGTGAGCCTCACATCATGGCCAAGATCAATTAATAGAAGCAACTGAAGCAGCTTTCTCTAAATCTCTAGAACATACAATACATTTGAAATATTTTTAGTTCACCATTTTCAATAATAAAGAAAATAGGACATGTACCCTCGAGAGGGCCTTTTGCATCATTTCTACCATCACAATGATGGATTCTTGTAGAGGCTTCATAGAACTATATAGATCTTTCTTGTTGGTCATGGGGGAAGCAACACTATCCAATACCAATGAGCCAGTAATAGATATTTCTTGCACCACCGAGGAACACACTTCCTTAATGGTTGCCATGAATAACCCTAACTCTACTTCAATCATATTGGTTGTCTCCTTCCCTTTAGTCTTCATAGTGCCATTCTTTTCATTTGCCTTCTTGACACAACAATCTACAATTGCATGTCCTTTCTTCTTACAGTAGAAGCACTTTCCTTGAAACTTTTACTTACCACCCTTCTTCTTCTTCTTGTCACCTTTGATAGAGGAATCACCTTTGGATAATACCTTAATCAAGGTCAAAACACCATTAGAACAGCTTGCAACTAAGGCACACAATGTATCTATATTCCTTCATTTTCAAGCTCATAAAAGATCTGCATTTGGAAGAATCATAGCACTTGAATTTGATGTTGTGGTTCTGGGTCCCCAACACCATCTCCATAAGATCATAAGAATCAAGGATACTTGTAATTTTAAACTTTCATAAAGTGTAGTTTGTACCATCTAACTTGCCTTTGCTGAAGGTTGGTGGACGAATCCTTAGTATTCGAATTGTCATTACCAAAGGACCACCACCTAATGCAATAACACAACTACCTGATATAGTATATAACATTTCTCCTCTCTTTGCTATTGAAGCCCTTGCCTCTCACATACTCTTCACTCCTCAGAGCCCCCTAGGCTCTGATACCATATAGAAATTGCACGACACAACAAACAAAATTTGAGTAAGGAGTAGAGAACACATACTAAATATAAAAATAATAGAACCTGCTTAAATCTCTCAAATGAACTAATATAAAGATGATTCTATCTACCCGTGCACTTCCACTGTGAAGCTTAGATGGTGATCCAAATAGATGATAGGCAATGAGTTTAAGGATAGCTAGAAGAACTTTGACTAGGTGAAAGATAGATTGATGATGACTTTAGAAGAGTCTTCCTTTTATAGCTCTAGAAGATAGTCTAGTCGGCATGTTCGATCATATTGTGAACCTTTTCTGGTTGACTAAGGAATATTCTAATGAATATTTTCTTTACTATCACTGCAACTTGATGCATTGTGCCTCAAGTTGCTACCAGCATAACTACTCTATTTAACCCAAAGGCTAGATCCACAAAGGTCACCTTTTTGTTATATAGACCTCATCTAATGTACACATCAAGATCCAACCAATGTTTGTGCTCACACATGGCTTCTCCTCATTATGGACTTTTTACAACTTAAAGTACCATGGATCATTGGGGTATCTTACAAGGGTGGAGCATTGAGCATATCTAACATGCATCTACTTTTCTCATGCTATTGAATTCCCTGCAAAAGCAACATTCTTACCTAGTGTACATATTGTACTTGTTAAATTTATTGTTATTTCAATATTTATGATAGTTGTGCGAGCATTTAAGACACTTGTAACTACATTTATAGTAGTTATACAATTAGCCCTTACTATAATTTCATCATTTTTAGTAAGAAACTCCTCCTCTTTATCCTCATTCATCATGCCATCTTCATCTTCATGTAGCGTGCTTGTGATAATATATCAACCACTAGGTTGTTACTCCCTGCAATATGCTATAAATCAGGGTTGAGTGACTTAATATGAGCTATCCAATGCAACATGGCAATGTCGAGAATATCACAACTAGTTATCATATCCAATAATGGTACACAATAGGTCTCCACCACTACACGATACACATAAAATGCTCTCTATCACATTTAAGAGATGTAACCACTCTCCAAAGATCCCTCTTTACTTGTGGATACCTCCATTGCCTCTCATTCAATGCTTTTTTCAAAATCTATTAGCATATATATTCCCTTAAACATGGTCTTATCCCATGTCCATCCAATACCAATAGGGCTCATATCAATAGTGAGGATGATAGACCTTTTATCCGAATAATCTTCCTTCTTCAAGGTTGGTGCAGAATTCAACAACTTCTTTAGCTTTTGAATAGCCTTTATATGCCTAATGAAACTCTTATCCCTTCCTTAATAACTCATAAAGGCTTTTAGCCATATGCGCAAAATGAGGGATCCATATTAAATAAAAGACACATGTACCCAAAAGCTTCTTGCTTCTAATACATTGGAGTCCCCTACAATTAGCACCTCCTCAACACCAAAGACAAAGGGAGTTACCATTATGCTTATCATGTTTGGAACAAAGAGAATCTCGCTATAATTAGCCACTACCTCAGCATCAAGGTTAGCTTGATAGTCCTACATGCCTTCATCTAACATCACAATACACTTTGGGCACTCTTTACCAAAGTGCCCCTTACTCTTGGCAAACCTTATTTCCCCCCTTACTTTCATCTACCATGATACTCTTTAGGTGTTCTTTAGGAAAGTGACCAAACTCCTTGTGAACGTAATAATCACCAAGGAAGGAGAAAACTTGGGCCTTTGCAACAATCTCAAAAAGACCATTAGCATCAAAGAGTTTAGAAACATAAGGAGGCTCATTACACCTATCCCGGAGGGCATGAACTCACTTCTTTTTATGAAGTAGTTTCATTGGAGGACCTAAGAATGTAAGAATAGCATATACTTTCCCCTCAAGCCAATTAGACAATGCAACAAAAGATATTCAAATGTTAAATATGCTCAATACCCCACCCTTGAAAGGTGTCACCAATGATCCATGGTGCTAAAAGTTGTAAGGTCCCCATCATGAGAAGAAGCCATGCATAAGCTTGATGGGACTTGACTTGTATGTCATATGAGGTCTACATGACTATATGGTAAAAAGGTGACTTTGTGTGTCTACCCTTTGGGTTACATAGAATAGTTAATATGGTAATAACTCGAGGAACATTGCATCAAGTTGTAGGGTATGGGAGTTTTCAAGGACCCCTATTTTGAGGTATGCGGGCTATGAAAGTAGCCAATGTCTTGTGAAGGGAATATTTCCTAGTCGATTATAGAAAAGGTTCATAATATGGTAGGTTAGAATAACTAACTTGACCATCTTCATGTGCTATAAAAAGGAGACCCCTCCACAGCCATCATCATCTAGCTTTTACCCACTCAGATTTCTTCCATTTGGCCTTAAGCTCTTCACTTATCATATATTTGGATTACTATCTAAACTTCATAACGGAAGCACACATGTGAACTAAAATGCATCCACTTGGGAAACCCCAAGGAGTAGGATTGGGTAGTCACCCAATCGCTTGTCCAAAGCATCACCACATTGGTCCCATGGAATGCACAGTCTTAGATTATTAGGTAGCTTTTGGGCCTACCTTGTAAGGTAGTGTCTAGATTGACCCATGAGGATCAAACTAAGGTTTGTAATGTTCAACTGTGATTGCTAATAGCATTCTAGCATCAAGTAGAAAGCCACTCGTGTGATCAATCAAAGATCAAAGAAAGCAAGCACCACATTTGGTTCGATTAGAGTGAGAAACAAGGGAGAATAGAATGTCAATACATCTACCTATAAGGCATAGTCTCACTTTAGCCCCCTAAAATGGTTCTATGCTAAGTTCTAAGTCATGGACTCTAAGGAAAGTAATGTTCAACTCTAAACCTTGTTATCCAGAAGCTACTCAACTTATCGAGTCCACCAAGTCATAGGACCACTTCCATTAGGCAACTCACCCTCTTACTTCCTAGACACACACCTAAAAAAATGTTAGTTTTCTCATTAGGACACTACCACACTTAGTTTGGAAATTCAAAATTAGCTTCATTAATTCATTATTTACCACATGTTTGTTACATGCCTTTAGATCACGTATACAAAGATAAGTGAAAGCAATCATTTTTTTCAAACAAGTAAACATAAACTGGCTCTACATGAAATCGTCCTTATACTAAGCCGAAACCCACTGTAGATAGTTCATTTAATACCAAGTATTTTGCTCTAGATTAGAATGTTGGGACCAAAAATGGGCTCGAAAATGGCTCTAGCGCTCTAACCCCGGCCTCCTATACTCACTTAAACAACCCTGCAGCCTTGCAACCATGAGCATATAGACACTATAAACTCACTTATTGAAAGAATCCATTTGTAGATACTATCTCTAGATTGTAGTCCAACATGATGCCCTTCCCAACTCCAAGCATAGGGAGTACCCAAACATATCAGTGGCTAGCACCTTGTAACACAAATGAAGGGGGCACTCCCTAGCTTATCCTTGTCGCCCCACTATGGCTCTCTACACCCTGGGGATTAGCCCCACAATGCACCATTTCAACATAAAACACATATGCACAAAGTCCACTCGTCATAATAGTTGTTCCAGGAGATTGTATAATCCTCACCACATTAGTCCCCAAGGAAACGATAACACTAGACCTACAGCTCAAGGGGTCCTCACACTCAACACGATCAATCGTTCGAAATCAAGTGCTATGCATACAGGAGATAGTTCTCTTGATACCATGCATAAAAATGTGAATGCAAGGTGAATGGCATATGTTCTCAAACAAGTTAACTTATGAATCAATCAGTGTATCGACATCAATCAAGTGCTATGCATCCAGGAGATAGTTCTCTTGATACCACGTATAAAAATGTGAATGCAAGGTGAATGGCATATGTGCTCCTTGGTGAGGTTCTTAGCATCTCTAAATGTGAATTCCATAACAAGATAATTGATATCATTAAGTGCAAAAGCCAATGTGTAGGAGAATATACTCAAGCACTATTGTAGGTTGAAGAAGACATGAGGTTCACATGGTATTCAATTGGAATCTATCGATGATTCCATTGATGTCATAAAATAGGCTGATGTTGAAAATGGATTAAGGATGAAAAGAATGATGTTATGACTGAAATTATTTTGGTGGATAATACTACACACAAGGGAGTTTTGCAAGAGCAAGTTCATGAGGAAGAGGATGCTCAATTTATTCCTAAGAGCCACTACTCTCGTATACACTGGGCAAGAGCTACAATCAAAACTGTTGTGAAGATAGGTGAGCGAGAGATGCCATGTATTGCTCTCTTGGACCATGGGTCCGAAATTGATATAAGGGCATGCAATTTGTATGAGAGTGGTAGATGGCTAGTGGTGGATATGGATCCTGGCTGGCATATGCGAGCTACAAACAACTCATTAGGGGAGCTCTATGGTGCATGCCCGAGTGTTCGAGTGATTATTTGAGATGTTGAGATGAATATCACTTCTTTGTGCAACATTCATTCAATTATCAAGTCTTGGGGCAGCCATATATTGTGGAATCAAGGATACACACTAAAGTTATAGATGATCATTCTTCTTATACTTGCATGTGAAGTAAAGATAGTAAAAGGCCAGTTCAATTTTTACATGTATTGTCAATCATCTCAGTAATTAAATTACGCTTAGAGATTATCCAATTCCATCTAATGCTAGAGAATTCAAGGGTTTCTAAACAACACTATTGTAAATGGAGGCTATGGCAGTGTTGCCTGGAAGATGTTTTTGCCTCTAAGAAAATGGAAAATTGTCTTTGTGGTAGGTTTTTAGGAATGGATAGGAAGCAATGTAGGTAGATTCAAGAGTATTACATCCATGTGCAAGGCTAAAAAGGGTTATTTACATCATGCTAAAGAAGAGTTGAAGAAATATAGTATTTTGGTTGCAAATGACTATATTTTGGGGCTACATGCAAGCTAAATTTTATTGATACATTGGCTAAATTTATTATTATAATTAATACTAAAAAAAAGGCTAAAAAGCATGTCATTCATGAATGTACTTTGGAGATGTTTGATATCATAACTGAATTTGTTGAACAGGAATGTAAAAGATTGGAATAGAGATCTAAAGTATTGGTGGAAACAAAATATAAAACAGTTGACAAAAAGGTTAAGCCCATGACTTTACCTTTATCCCATGACAATAATAGGTGGAATGAGACTATGTCTAAACAATCAAGTCTTTGTGATTTGAATGGTGTAGATTTACTGTAGAAAGATTGAAAGCGTTGAAGGTTAGATGTAATGGATTTCTCTTGCCAATAGAAAGGAATTGTTTTATGTAGATGTTAGCAAACCATGGAAACGCTTTTGCATTTTAGCCCTGCTGAAATTGGTTGTGTGGATTTAACTATTGTGGCTCCAATGGTGATCTTTACAATGCCACATGTTCCATGGCATCTTACGCAAATTCTTGTGCGTGGTACATACTTGCCTAAGCTGATGGAGCTCTTACATGAGAAAATCAAGATGAAAAATTTGGAGCCATCTTCAACTCTATACTCTAACTGGTTTATAGCCCTAAAGAAGAATGGGACATTGTGGTTTATATAGGATATGTAGCAAGTCAACAAGGTCACAATAAGGAATGTAGGTGCATGGCCTATTGTACATGAGTTTGCAAAAGCCTTTGCTGGCAAGGTTATTTATTCCATGGGGGATTTATACCATGGGTCACGATAAGGAATGTAGGTGCATGGCCTATTATACATGAGTTTGCAGAAGCCTTTACTAGCAAGGCTATTTATTCCATGGGAGATTTATTCCATGGGTCGTGATAAGGAATGTAGGTGCATGGCCTATTGTACATGAGTTTGCAGAAGCCTTTGCTGGCAAGACTATTTATTCCATGGGGGATTTATACTCTCACTATGATCAATTTCATCTTGCATTAGAGAGCCAACAGATCACTAGTATGAAAACACTACTTGTCTTGGTACACATGTGTACCCTTCCATGGGGGGCGACTAACTCAATTGCCCGCATGATGAATTAAATGCATAAGGTCTTGAGAGACTATATTCCATAACTCACAATGCCCTTTTCTTGATGATGTCCCTATTAAAGGCTGTGAAGTGCAGGAAAAGAATGAGGAGTTGGATGACAAGGGTTGTAGGATGTTTGTTTGCTGACCATGTAACTGATTGCGAGAAGATTTTGACTCTGTTAGAGGACATGTGTCTCACTCTTTCGGGTGCAAAATCTATATTTGGTGTTGAGGAGGTGCTAATTATAGAGCATATGTGTGGCCCTTACATATACCCATTACGGTCAAAATCCTTTCCCATTTAACATTGATGGGATTAGCAAAATTCATGAGATATGCTCCAATGTATGAAAAGTCAGGAAGTTTTTGGATGCATGTGTCTTATATTTTATATGGATCCCTCATTTTGCACATGTGACTAAAAGCCTTTATCAATTATTTAGGAAGGGGAAAAAGTTCCATTAGGGAAGGCAGCATACAAAGGCTATTCAAAAGCTAAAGAAGTTATTGAATTCTACACCAACCTTGAAGAAGGCAGATTATTCAAATAGATGGCCTATCATCCTCACTGTGTCGATATGAGCCCTCTTTGTATTAGATGGGCAATGGGACAAGATGATGCTAAAGGGCATAGATATGCTATTAGATGCAAAGCAAAGGTATTAGACGAGAGGTAATAGAAGTATTTGCAAGCAAAGAGGGAGCTTCGGGGAGTGGTTATAGCTCTTAAATGTGATAGAGAGTATTTTATGGGTGCTCATATAGTGGTGGAGACAAATTGTTATCATAATTGGGTATGATGACCAATTGTGCTACTCTCGACATTTCCATGTTCCATTGGATAGCTTATATTAAGTCATTCAACCCTAGTTTATAGCATATTGTAGGGAGGAACAACCTAATGGCTTATATGTTATCACGAGCATGCTATGAAGACGAAGATGGCATGATGGATGAGGATAAAGAGGAGGAGTTTCTTGTTGAAAATGATGAAATTGTAGCAGGGGCTGATTGTACAACTACTGTAAATGCAAGTATACGTGTCTTAAATGACAATATAGTTGTGATAAACATTGGAACATCAATAAATTCATCAAGTGAAACATGCACACAATATGGGAATGTTGATGTTGTAAGGAATGCACTGGCAAAGGAGTTTTCAGTCATGGAAAAAGTAGGTACAACAAGAAGAAAGCATCATAGATGTTATGTTTCAACTATGGAGGTGTTTTTGGAAGAGGAATATGAAGGGAATGGCTAATAATAGGCCAGTGTCTCAGTACTCTTTCTAAGAGGAAAGAATGGTCACATGAGGGGATTTCAAGAGGAACAAGAGAAAGGCATATTGTTTCTTCTTGAAAAATGGATATTTATGGAAGCATGCTAAGAATAAGAGAGGAGCTCCACTACAAGTTCTTAGGAGATCATGCCACATAGATATAGGTTATGCAAGAGTTCCATGAAAGCTTATCGGTTGGTCGCAGAGGTGTGTGGGGCACCTTTGAGAAAATTAAAGAAAGATATTGGTGGTAGGGGATGTATGCAGACATTGCTCACTTTGTGGAATCGTGTGCTACCTATCAAATGTATTCATCCGTGAGGCATCGGAATGGGTTGCATCCAACTTATCTATTGTCTCTTCATTTTAAATGGACAGTGGATTTGGTTACTATGCCTACAAGTTTATGGCAAATGCAGTACCTTGTGCTTGTGCTTGAAGACTTGACAAATCAAGTAGAAGGGAAAGCGCTTAGGACAAAGGCTACTCAAGCAATGTGTACATTTCTCTTGGAAGGGATTTTCTATTGGTATGGATGTGTTGGCAAAATTACAGCTACATGAAGTGTGATATCTTGGAAAGAGGGGTTGATTAGAGAGGAGTTGGTGCTTTTACTCATAAGGCACTTGGAAAGAAGACCAAAACACATTAGGACAACAAGGGAGAAGTTAAAGGTAGTCAAGCTTCAAAATAAGAAATGGTTTGATAAGATACATAGACTCTGACCAAGAGTCATATAGGAAGGTGACTTGGTGCTAATTTATGACAATAGCTTGGAAAATCAACATAGTGTCAGTTAGAAAATGTCTATGGTCCATTTGTAGTAAGGGAGGTATTTGCAATGTCTAAGTGATGGTTTGGTCCATTTATAGTAAGGGAGGCATTTGACAATGCTACCTATTCACTTTGCTGAATTGGATGAAACAGTATTGCACATTCCTATAGTTGGTAAAAGAATCAAGCTCTTTAAGTAAAGGGAGTCTATAACATATGAATTGGATGATCTAGATACATGTATTAATCTTGACATTGTGGAAGAAAAAGAAGAGAATGACATGGATATGGATGAATAAGACTTTGAATTTTGTAAACACTAATACTCTAGCATATACCAAAGGATGTGTAGGTTCGGAGACTCAAGCAAACACGATGGCTGTAAGAGAATGCAATGGATAGGTAGGGAAAATTTGAAGATGTTGAAATTTGTTTTAATCAAAAGTAAATTAATGGTGACCTATGCATTCAAAATGGGCTTTCATACCTAGGGAAGGCCCTTGCAAATTTGTATTGACATCTGGATTCATATGCAAAAGTTACAAGATTGGAAAGTGTAATGCCTGGTTGAGATTGCATGTGGTAAATAGCAATTGCACATTGCACATAAAATTTCAAGAGCTGATACCTTCGAAATTTGATCTTGGTGTCTTTAGGTAAATTGTCGATCGGGAGTAGGACTACATTTTTGCTTTTTAAAGCTTGGCAATCCAAGTTGTGGCTTGGAAGATACATGCAATTTTCTATAGGGTGGTCCTGTAGGATAGTTTTCCGCTCATGAAGAGATTGAGTTTGATGGATGTAATCTATTGTATGTGACATATGCTTCACCAAAGCTACATAAGGCTAGCATGTGGGTATCCAAAAAAAGGAAGAGGATCAGGATGTACAAAAAGAGAAATGCAAAAGAGGGCTATCCACTAGTGAGCCTGGTAAAAGATGGTAAAAGATGAGCAGATTAACAGAGATAAGGAAGAGGAAGTAGCAAAAATCTAAGATGCAGCCAAAGATGAGTTGGCATATGAACTTGGGATGCCATGTGGATTTACAAGTATTGAAATATTATAGGAGCTATCATTGGTAGGGATGGATGCTGAGGAATACATGTAGGATGGGATATCTACACTCTTGATGTCTTATGATTTGCCTTGGAGCAGTTGGACTTGCAACATAAATATGACATGTGTTCAATGGGTTTTTAAGCCCCGTTGGCTACCTATGTAGCACCTTCAGAGGACATGCAGATTCAGAGGGGGTGGATATCATGGGATTTTTAACATAAAGTGTGAAAGCAGGATATGCTTTGTCTTGTAGAAGAGTTTATACTTTGTGTATAGAATGATAAGTGGCAAACTTCTTAGTCTATGGACTTCTTTAACTTACTCATTGTCTTGATAATAGGAATTAGTCAAGTGGAGTCTTGGGAAATAATGACCATCTGGCTTTAAGTAGTGATTGGAAGTTATTTAAGTGACTTGTTTTGTGGGCTATGTGGTGGAGAATGAAGTGTGAGATCAAGAAGACCATTCAGGATAGATTTAGGGGCACTAATAGGACTAATTGGCTGGATGTTGTCCAACATGGCCACAAAGATGAAGGCGATAACATACTATAACTAGGAGAGAACACAAGAAAAAGGTGAGGGGAAGGGCCAAAGAAAGTAAGTGGGCTAGAGGCTTAGACATTGGAGAGGAGAGAGGAGAGTATTGGGACTATTTTGAATAGGGAAAAACAAAGGAAGAGAAGGCAGTAAGCTGTCCTTGAAGATCTTCATCTCTTACAAGGTCTTTGAGGTGATTTCTCACTTGCTTCTTGGTCCAGAACATCAAGGAACCTTCCTTGATTGTCAAAGAGAAGTTTTGATGGGTTTATGCTCTTCATGTAGACTATTGTGGACTATGAATAACAATCAAGAATAGGGTAGCAAGCTGAAAATGAAGAATTGATGCTCAAACAAGGCTTCTCTTGAGTTTTTCCAATTGATTCTTGATCTCTACCTTTGGTAGACATAGTATAGACAACAAAAATAGAGTTTCTCTTGGATTTGAGGCAGAATCTATACCATGTTTTACTACTATAATAAAACTATAATCACAAGATTGAAGTGCTTTTGAAGGCTTGTAGAGGATATTTACAAGGATTTGTGCATTTCGATTCACATTCTTATCTATGGTGGTGCCACCTACCATGTTCCATCAACAGATTGATGTATGCATGAGATTTTGAGGTGTTACCTACATCTTTTTGATTATGTGCAACAGAGATTATTCATGTATTAGTGTGTATATTGAGCTACTATCTCAATTATTGTTAGGCTATCGTCCCAAGTGTGTGCATGTGCCTTTGTCTTGGGCATATCTTTTAAGTGTATCAAATGTATTGTAGATTGATTGCTTTGCTGAGCTATATGATATGAAGTCACTTGGTTTCAACTCTATCTATATCCATTAAATCTTTCAAATTCTAAATTCTCTTTCTTTTCATCTTGTTCCATCTCTCAATCTCCCTACACCTTTTTTCTCATACCCCTACAGCAGACCTTCAACCCTATGCACTCCGACACCACCCACATTTACTTACTATACATTGTACCTACACACATGTATATTATAGATGGTATAGGTGTCCATCTCCACTATCACTCCATTCTTTATTCTTTCATTGACTATTGAATAAGGGAAGGTCCATCACACATTGTGAGGACTGTCAGAGTTTCCACATACGGTGTCTCTCTCTCTCTCTCTCTCTCCTGCTCTCTTACTCCATCCACCATAGCTTTTACTTTGCTCTTGCTTCTACTTGTGTGCTTCCACTCGGGCTCTACCTTTCAACTAGTATTAGAGTGGGTATTTGAGGAACTTCTTCATTCTTTGCTTCAATGCAAATTCAAAGCTTCAGCCCAAGGTTTCATGGCAGCCATGGCTTCTTCTCCCTAAGGTATGCATTGAGTTCTTTCATTCCCCAACTTATTCCAAATTGCTTTGAGCTTGTCGAAGAGTTTTTTTAGAGCTTAGTTGAGCCTTTTTGATTGCTTATTGAGTTGGGAAGTAGCCATTGTATCCATTTTGAGTGCATACAAAGCATGCTGCAAAAGCCATAGACATTTATGGCAACTTGACAACACTTTCGTATTTTGGCCATAACTTTTATATATGATATCAAATTTAGATGCTAGAAATGAAAAGTGAAACAAGAGCTACAAATTTGAACACTTGTTTTTGAGTTGACTCTATGTAGTTTTTAATTCCATGTTTTACATAGAATAGAACAATTCTAATCTAGATAGCAAGCATTTGATTGATTTATGCTCTACTAATTCTTACGGGAAATGTTTGCAATGCTCGGATAGTGCGTTGATGCTCCAAAAAGGATTTTGGGATGATTAGAGCTTGATTGTCTCAATCATTGAAGTGTTTATTACTATAATAATAGTTTGGATAGTAGGCATACAACAATGAGCTTCATGCCTTGAATGCATATTATATCTACATGGTATTTCGAGTATGTCAAATATCTATGGTGATGTCTATCATTTATGTATGAGCCCAGATACAATTATGACATGATTTGGCACTTTGATTTGAGCTACATCTAATGTACTTGGACTTTGGTTAGTTGCTTTGAGATTATGTTGTTACTCATTTATGGGTATTGAAGCTTCATTGGACACTTATGCTCCTAGATGTATTTGTGAGTTGCTTGGGCTTCCCAGATGCTTTGATGTATACATCTTGAGCTTTTCTTGCTCACTTTGCATTTTGGATTTTCTTCTAGTGGGAGATACTTGTATTTTGCTTGGCAGAGCTTGGTTCTTTAAAGACAATGGGAGTATCTTGCTTATGTATATACTCAATTGATATATGCATACATTGTTCTTATAGATACTAACTAATGTGGGTCGATTTGCTTTTGAGCACTTGGATACCCGGTACCTCTCATTATCAATGGATTGTCAATGGTGGATACTTGACTTTGGTTGTATGCATCTATGTATCTAACACTCCATATGCTTTGACAGTTTTGGTACTTGGTTTATACACTACTAGTTGCATTCTATGTATCTCAAATTACTACCTGGATATCCTAAAAGTGGTGGGAGCTTGCTTTCTTGGTTATTTACCCATAGTTGGATTGATATATATTGCTATCTTTATTTCAGCATCACTGTAATCACAGTTTTCAATGTTCTTTTGGTGAGCAAACATTTTGTCTTAACACTCTATTTATTACAATTTGTGGATAGCTATACCCCCATTTGTTCCCACCCTTGTGCCTACCCTTTTGCATCAATTTTGGAGTTGTTTTATTGAATTCACAATAGCCCATCCTCTTGTCATTTGTAGATGTTTGCAATCATTATGGCAGATTCATTAGCAGATGGTGCTATTTTCAACATTGAAAAACTTGATGGCAATAATTTCTAATATTGAAAAACACAAATATGGCAAGTTTTGGTGGAGAAGACGTAGGTTAAGCCATTGAAGTTAGAGAATATAAATCCTGAGCTTTATAATGCAGAGGATTGGGCAAAACTTCATGAGCTATGCAAGTCCACTATCATTTTGTCATTATGAAAGCAAGTGTATTTTAATGTCATCAACATTGAGGGTGGTTCTTATGCATTATGAAAAAAGATTTGTGATCTTTATGCCAAGCAAAGTCCTATATCTCAATTATATTGGTGACTAAAAAAGCTTGTGAACCTTCGCATGAAGAAAGGTGTAGCTATGTCTACTCATTTGAATGAGTTCCATTCCATTTTTAGCTAGCTTGTATCATAAGGCACTCAATTTGAAGATAATATCAAGCCTTTGTTCTTACTTGTTACGCTACTTGAGCCATGGGACACCTTTTGTACTGCTATAAGTACTCATCTCCTTGAGGGTGATTTTAAATGTAATGATGTAGAGAGTGCTCTACTAACAAAAGAGGCAAACATGAAGAGCATTGATGCAACCTGCACTTCTCATGCCTTGATTGTTAGAGGTAGAAATAGTGGTAGTGGCAATAATAACTGTGATAGAGATTCACATCCCAACAAGGTTAAGTCTCAATCTCGTAAGAAATCTTGCAGTAAGTCAAGGATGTAAGTCCTCTTTGACATGTCATTATTATGGACAATAGGGTCATATTAGACCATAATGCCCTAGAATGTAGCATTGGTCAATTGAGTAACATGTCCCAAGGGTGGGCTATTCACCCATTAAAGTGGTATGTGAGCTAGGTTTAGAATGTCTTGAGATAGTTCGGTCCATATCTACGGTGGGCATTAGAGCATTGAGAGGACCTTTCCCTAGTACAAGAGGATCGGCAAGGATGCACCTCTAGTGTACAAGTTATCATGCCCATGGTAAATGTTGGGTAGCTAAGTGCGGAGCAGATAACTGTTGAAAGCATCTAAGTAGGAAGCCCACCTCAAGATGAGTGTTCTCTTCTTCTTACATATAAGGTCAAGGTGAGACAAGCCGTTTCTCATTAGGATAGGTGCCAAGTGGAAGTGTAGTAATGTATGTAGTTGAGGCACCCTAACGGACTGGAAGATTTGAACCTTGTCACCGGATAACCAGATCGAGTCGATCCGGTTATGCCCTATGGTTTGATTGTCTAACAACATCACCTTAGAAGCTAATTTAAGGAATAGATCTGGCCCGCTTATCCATCCATACAAGGGGTGGAAAGGCAGAGCAAGGAATGTTCTCTGCTTGTTGGAAGGAGCACCTTTCTTTTTCTTTTCCAAAGTGAGGTACCTCCTAGACCTTAATCCTAGCCTTGTATGTAAACCCGCTAATGTGTCTCCTCATCCTCCCTATGTTCCTTTTTGTTCACGGGTTGATACTCTAGTGTCTCAGGTGTGGAGAAACCACACCGATCCATCCCAAACTTGATGGTGAAACTCTACCACAGTAATGATACTATAGGGGGAGCCTTGCAGGAAAATAGCTCGATGCCAGGATGAATGAATGAATGAATGACTTTTGTTCCCCTTGTCTCTTTTGGGACCCATGATTTAGATACCCCTTCCTCTCCAATTAGAGTTGGAGAGATTCTCTCCTTATGAGGAAGGGGGATTCCCAACCTCTATGTCACTTCATTATTACCCATCCAAAATGAAGAAAATGAGGGAATTGAAGCCATAGCTTTCTAAAACAAGAGAGTTCCTGGAATGACGGATCTAGTGTAGGTAAGGCATGTAGCTTCAGTGGATGAGAACACATGGCTATGAACCACAATGTTGGGGTTCGAATCCCTCCTTCCCCACAAGAATCTCCCATCCCTAAATGTTCATTCTCTTTTTTTTTTGGGGGGGGGGGGGCATGAATCCAAGGGTCAACCAGATCCCTTCTCACCTAGATACCCAGAGGATGATACTCATACCATTTTTCCTCCTCCTCTTCCCTCTTCTCTTCTTCTTTCCCCCCTTTCTTCTTCCTTTTGCTTCCTCCAAAACCATACAGAATAATACCATGGGTGTCACAAGGTGCCTGGGGTGTTATGGGCATAGGAAGCATCGGGGATGTCACGGTTATGGAGAGTCAGTAATGTCTGTGTTTCCCAAATTTTTCAGAGTCGCCGCTCGGAACCCCTTCATTAGAACTGCTCTCACTGCACTGTAGCCTACTACTCCTTTTCTTCAAAATATGCTGCTTTGATGAAACCCTGATCTGTGTTCTCACATCATTTGAAGGTTTCTACTTCCTATTTCCTACAAAGCAAAGATTCTTTGTGGGATAGTATATTTTAAAAAAAATGTGCATCTTGCCCCAAAGGATCTCGAGCCCTTAACTTCCAAAGAGTGGAGTAGTGTTACGGACCCTACTCCCTTTCCTATTCAACCCCAAAAAGGTATTTGCACAACTAGGATTTAGGTCCTATCGGTGATAAGTAAAGAGTCTTTTGACTCACAGAGATGTAAACAATCAAGATCTCCATGCCTCAAGGAAGATTGATTTGAGCCTCCATGCCATACAACAAGTAACGCATTTGGGACGAGTTTTTACCACTTCACCCTCGAGGCAATGGACCTCAATCCACTCTCTGTGGACCCAAGGGGGGTAGATGATCCACCCTCATCTAAAAATGTGTTGCTCGATTTGGAATTTCTTGTTTTGGTTAACAACTATTAGGATTTAGGGGACTCCCTAGGATTTGGGGTCTTGGAGTCTCTCAAGAGAGATCCTGAGGGGATGGAATGGGCCACTTTTGAACCACTTGAAATTTCGAGTTCGAATAGTGCTTCTTGTCCTAGCCTTGGCTTGGTTAGAAAAGGATTGGGAAGTAACATAGTTATTACAACAAGATTCCTCAGGATGTCAATACCGTACCTTCAATTAGATCATTAAGGGACTCTATGTTTTGTCCAATTTGGCTTAGATTAGCAGGCATAGGAAGAAGGTTCTACATGAATCACTCCATCATGTTCTTTGAGATTGACCATATCGATATGGATATGATCAATCTCAATAGAGTCTAGAGTGATCATTGCAAGATTTTGGATACGAATGGAAAAATATGAGCTAGGGGGGAGATAGAACAATACATCGTGACCCATCACACGGGCGAACTAGTTGTAATGAGAGGATTAGCATAAATGGAAATTGTTCATAGGGATTCCATTCTTTCATGCGGCAACCTGAAGAGAGTCTAGAATAGGGTATTCTGGAAAATTCCAATAATGGGGTTGATTGACACACGATAGAATTGATGCTGGTGCATGAAAAATCAAAAATGCTTCAATGGAACTCTTCAAAATTGAAGTAGATGAATACATTAATGGATTTTGTGTATAAATTATTGATGCATTATCTCCCCCAGTGAACATTACTTTGATCATCTTCAAGTAATAATAGATAGAAATAACACTTGTTAGGATCCCTATCGAAATTGATGGGTACAAACCAGCCTTCCATCCATGCCAAAATAGGTAGAGTTTACTGAAAAAACCAGCTGGTAGGGGGATACCCCCTAGAGATAATAAACGTGGGACTAGAGAAAATGTTAAAACAAGATCCTTCATGTATAATCCCGCGTAGTCCATGATATTATCCATTTTGGTTTGCAAACCAAATGAAATGATACAATCAAAAGTTCTTAGATTCACGAGTATCTGAATAAACATATAAGTTATCATGCTTGCATAGCCACTCTTGGGATCTACATCAATTATTCCGATCATAATATATCCCATTTGGCTTATAGAGGAATACGCTACCATATGCTTCATGCTTACCTGAGTCACGGCAAATCAGATTTCCCGATACCATACTAAGAGTGGCTAATACTCCCAAAAATATATCCCACTCATTAGTGAGATGTGGAAAAAGAATACCAAAGAGTCACATAGATAAAGCTAGAGCTGCTACTTTAGAAGCCACAAAAAAGAAAGCAACGACTGGTGTAGGAGAGTCAAAGTCGAAAAGAAGATTCTTGGTCTTCCCGCTCATTTAGAACATTGCATGAAGTTCTTACTTCACACAGCTCTTGGTTCAAGTGTTGAACTGTTTTTGCTCCTAGAACCTCCCTTGCGTCTATTTCGAATCTACTCTTCCCTAGAGTAGTCAATAGTAGTACAAATTGTTAAAGGAATCCCTTATCGTATTCATTTCTTGATCCACTTTTTGAATGGGTTGTTGTTCGTGCAAAATAAATATATTAAATTGTCATTTCTTGTTTTTCATAGAAAGAAATACAATTTCATTCAAATTAAATTAAAGTAGAGATATTGAGTACAATTTTTTATCGTTTCCAAAAGACATAAGATTTTTTTAAACTCTTTATTTTAGGGCAGTTTTTTCAACTGTGATGCGACAAATGAGTTAGATTCTCAAAGTAGTTTTATAAGAATGAAAACACTATAAATAATGGGAAGAAAAAAATGATAGGAACTATTCAACAAGAGAATTTCTTTGTAGTTTCTACCCATGATAGTTTAATAGAATATTATGAGAATACAGAATGAATGAAAAATTTCGACATTATCTTCAATATAATTTTGCTTTACTCTTCATAAAATATTATTGGTTGCATAATGTTTGGTAAGAGTTCTAACTTCAATTGCAAATCGATATGGAGGAACTTAAAACTCCTCATATGTCTGTAAGTGTTTCCTACAATTGGCTTTTCGATTGAGTGTGGTGCAACTGCACTTTGGAACAAAAACAAATTAATTTTAATACAACGAATCACACTCCTTCATATACATCGAGATTCCATTGATGAAAAGGGACCAATGATAGTTTGAAACCAAAAATGAAGGTTATATCAACCAAATTTATGATATTTTTTTCATAAGGAGTATACAATATATTAGTAGTTTAATTTTATTTTTTTAATCAATGGATCATCGATGGGATCATAAATGCCCTTGGTATTTGGGGTTTATTAGTAGGAGAGGCCATAAAATATGTAGAAGGGGGTAGAATATCAAGAGAATATCTTTTTACTTATTTGAATTAATTGTTGGAATTACCTCATTATTGATTTTCTTTGTTTGTGTATGAAATAAATTATTAATAAGTATTTTTTTTCAAAAGAGTTTTTTTTTTCATTCTAAGACTCTTACCAAAATGAATATTGCGACTATTCTACCATGCTTCTTGGAAAGGGAAAAAGAAAAACTCGTGATTTGTTATTGATCAGTATGCCATGTGGGGGGGGGGGGGGGGAGGGGGGGAGTAGGTGGTCAACTACGACCAGGATCTTCCACACCACCCCCTCCCGATTTGTAGACTCTATTTGATCAAAAATGCAAAAGGGATTGATATCACTATGACTTCCTCCTATAACAGAAGTTGAGTCATATCCGAGCTTTATAAAGTATCAATTCATTTTCCTTGATAGCTCAGTGGTAGAGTGGTCGGATGTTAAGTGATTGGTCATAGGTTCAAATCCTATTCGGGGAGATTCATTGATTTGTGATTGAACAGAGATAGAAGATGATGCAGGTGATGCCACGCGTTGCATGTGTAGGGTAGACAACTTGATATGCACCAAACGCCAAAAGAGGGGAAAATCTAACAAATAGAAATAGCTAGGCATCTGTCTTTATCTCTTCTTATGAGGCATCGAATATTGCTAGAAACTTGCACTCTCTGCATCTCGGACTCCCCGTTAGTATTTTTTCGCTCTTGCATCAAACAACCCGCATTGGCATCCGGCCCATTGATGGTGTTGATGAAGGATTCAATACTACACTATTCTAAACCTTTGCAATGAATGAAGGAAATATCTCCTTCCCTTTTCCCAAATCATCTTAAATGGAATTTTCACTTAGCAATACTTAATGGAATGGTTATAATGAAAAGGATCAATTATTGGCCTCCTGAGAGTCAAAACAGATTGAAGGCTTTTCTTTTTTGTCCTGATATTTTCCAAGATTCAAAATCGAGAGTCCATCACATAGAGCCACAAAAATCAATAACAATTATTTCTATTTGTTCGATAGGACTCAGCTTCGTCTTAGTTTCATGAAATACCAATTCTTTGAAAAATAGAAGACCTGATATTTCATTGTACTGTAGGACCAAGAAAGTATTATTTGTCTATAGAAGGAGCTTCAATAGAAGCTAATTCTAGAGGGAAATTATGAGTGTTACATTCGTGCATAACTTCCATACCTAAGTTAGCATGGTTGATAATATTAGCCCATGTGTTAATTACATGACCTTGACTATTAACCACAGATTGATTGAAGTTGAATTTCAAATTGAATGCCATGGGGCTAATACCCAAAGCAGTAAACCAAATGCCTACTATGGGCCAAGCAACTAAGAAGAAGTGTAGAGAACAAGAATAGTTGAAGCTAGCATATTGGAAGATGAAACAGCAGAAGTAACTATGAGTGGCTACAATGTTGTAGGTTTCTTCCTCTTAACCAAACTTGTAACCTGCATTAGCAGACTCGTTCTCAGTTATTTCTTTGATCAAACTAGAGATTACCAAAGAATCATGCATTGCACTAAATAGAGAGCCACTAAATACGCCAGCTACACCCAACACGTGGCAAGGATGCATAAGGATGTTGTGCTCAGCTTGGAAAACAATCATAAAATTGAAAGTACCAAAAATGCCTAGAGGCATATCATCTAAGAAGCTTCCTTGACCAATTGGATAGATCAAGAATACGGCAGTAGCAACTATAATGGGAGCTGAGTATGCAACATCAATCTAAGGACACATACCTAAAGGAAAGCTTAATTCCCACTCATGACCCATGTAGCAAGCTATACCAAGTAGAAAGTGAAGAATTATCAGTTCGTAAGGACCACCATTGTATCTTTTTTGATCCAAATAGAACAAATCGGGCTCTGCGATACAAAAGGAGTGATCAACTCATTGTTAAAAAAAGACAATCAACGTATTTTTTTAATAATAGTTTGGTCGATGGTAAAGCACGATTGTATTTTATGTCACTCTCTAGTGTGTCGATTTTTAGAAGACAATTAGAAGAATCATTAAATAATTTTGATGTTCTACCATTAGAGCTTTATTCATATTAGAATTGGATTTTAGATCAAGCGAAGAAAAGGAAAAATTTACATAGTGAGCTAAAGGACCAAATCAAACTTATGGAGTTGAACTCCATACTTTCGAAAGTGATCGAACAAAAAATTGGATTGAGGAACAAAGAGTATGTGGAAAGAACGAGCATATCTAAGATATATGATTCTTTATTAAGTAAATATTTTAGGGGCAGGATTTTGACTCCAAAGTTATTTCTAACAACAAATGACTTGATCAAATCGATAAAAGATACATATAGAAATTATGCATGAGAATTTCATTATAAAATTTGAATAGCTAATTGGATTTATAGTGAATACATTTATTTTTTAAAATAGAAAGATTCTACTTTCTTGGGAAGATTTGTCAATAGATGCCATCAAAGTTTTACTTTTCACGTTTAAGAAGTTGACGCCTTATAAGTGGTCCTTTAGTATGGGGCTCTAAACTATTGTGATAAAAGCAAAGAATTTTTTGACAAACCAAAAATCCTCTTTTTGACTTGGGAAGAAATTTTCAAATTATTGCCAATGGATTGAGCTTTGTTTCTTGTCTATTTGGAGGAAACGTGCGAAAGCCCTAGTCACCTTTGATTATCTAATATATATTTACTCAATCGATTAAAGTCTATTCATAATTTGAAAATAAAAATATGTTTGATTCATTGAGTAAACGATCTGGAAAGAGAGTTATTTCAGAATATTCAATTTATGTTTGATAATCGATTTGATCTAGCTGACACAAAAAGTGGCGTTCATAATAAAAGATGAAGAAATTTGGCAATTAGTATTGGAAAGACAAATGCAAGGTCGGTTAAATTAGCAAAGCATTATACGAAATCTTCTGATTTTTGAATAAAATTTACTAAGGGATCTATATTGTAGTCCAAAAAGACAAAAAACGTTGATTTGGGAATTGTTCCAAGGAAAGGCTCATTCGCCTTTCTTATGAGACTTATGGAAATTCTTGTTCCCTTGTATACATCTCTTATTTGGAATATGAAACTTTAATAGACAATGTGAGAAAAGGAATGGATATTGATATAAAACAAACATCTAAGTTTCCACCACCTCAAGGATTTATAAGCATATCAAAGTATGAATGGCTAGGCATAATCACTAGATTGGATGTAGGACCCATACATACAGGTAGGGGCTTGCTATTATTAGCATAGTCCAATTTTAGACAATATATCAAACTACCTATTTTGATTGTACTTAAGAATATTGGTCGTATATTATTGTTTCAATGCTCGGAATGAGTACTCACAAATTGGGTTTCCAGGCCATTGGTTGAAAGAGGGTATTCAAATAAAGATTTTGTTTCTGTTCAGACTTAAACCTTGGCATAATCAAGAGAAAATAAGAATTGGTGGTAAAAGTCTTGTTGGATACAGGAAATCCCAAAACCCATATACTTTTATTAATTACCTAAATACCAAAAAAGCTGAGTTTACCTACTTAACAGCTTGGGGATTTCAAATAAATTTACCTTTTGGAACTATAAAAGAGGAACTTCCTTTTTGGAAACCCATTAGGATAGAGTTGATTAGAATAATTAAAAAGAATATGCTTTTACGAACCAGGCAAGCCCACCATTTCCTTTTTAAACAAACTGCACTTGTAGAATTCTTGCAAATTTTAGTAAACAAATTCAATTATTTAAATATACTAGAAGAAACTAGTGGAAAAATAGGTTAGATTTTTTTAAGTAAATTCCAAATTCAAGCGCATATTCAAGTATAACTCAATTGTTTTGATTTTTTAAATCAATAATTCTCAGTACTGATTGAAAAGAACTAATGAGTAGATCATAGTGAAGGATCGTAAGGAATGGCTTGCTATGTGAGTTAGCCTAGCTAGAAATTTATATGCAAAGCTTATAGGATGATCTTGTATCCCATACATATGTTTGCCTATTTCTGAAATTAACAAAACTTTCAAGAGGTAGAGTTAGTATAGGGTTTTACATCGTTAGAAATTTAGTTAATTTTTATTTAGATTGTTTTTTAACCCCGATAATGGATTCTACAAGTAACAAATAATACCAAATGCAAGGAAAATGATTGCATTTAAAAATCATTTGTAGAACCTCATGAAGATTACAATAAGAATGAGGGATAGGGTTTGACGAAGCCTTAAAAAAATTGGGTTCGATTGTGGGAAAAACTCTCTAGGAACCTCTTTTTTTTTTAAGAAAGAGTTTTCTTTGTATCCAAGTTTTGGTCTCTACTTATAGAATTAGGAAAAGTTGGTGGAGGGTCATATTCTTTGTTGTGGCAATGCTCAAGGTATAATTGCATAGCCTACATTTTGGAACGAGTCACACACTCCCATAATTAAATCCTTTTCTATCAAATGCTACAATTTGGCTACCCCAAGAACTTCAACGGTTTGGTCAGGATAGTACTATGATCCACCAGGATGGAGCTCTACAATCCTTTCGATGGATTGCCTAGTGAGGATGCAAAGCCGTGTCTTTGGATGTGGATGTTCTACTATAACCATGTATTTTTGGATCAGTGGAATATGTAGCATGCTAAAAGCGAACACATCTACAATATCATATAGTCAACTCAATTATAGTTGATGCCAGGAGGCATATTACACGGTGGATTCTGTGCCACGATGGATTCCGTGAGGTTTTACGGTGGATTCTATAAACTTTTATTATCGAGGCTCATACACAAAGTGGATTCTTTGTGTGAGAAGTCGATGGGGATGCCTATCCTTTTCGAGCATTTTGTTAATTTAGTGTGTACATGGGTGATTCCATAGCGGGTGATTCCGCAAAATAAATATTTAAATTAATAAACGTTTATGAGTTTAGAGTGCGCACTCGTGATAAATTAAGGTTAGGATTGATTTCTAACCAATTAATTTATTTATGCAGCTGAAGACTGTTAGATATTCACTTTTGTTGGTTTAATTGTATTATTTTACTAACGATTGTGAATGCTTCAGTTGATGTGTAGAGATAGCAGCGGTGGTAGTGGAAAGCATTGGAGGATAGCGTGTATTCAAAGTTATCATCAATATTTTGATAGGCGCATACCTTAGGCATGGCGCCTATATTTTGTCGCGCTTATTTATCAAGGCGCTTGATATTTATTTATTTATTTTTGTATGCGCATGGGCGCACGATTTAGATATTTGTATTTGGACATTGTATTTGGGTACGCCTAACTTCTTGGGCGCCCATTAGCTTTATTTCTATTTGGCACAAAAGCAAACTCAAAAGCTAAAGCGTGCTATTTTGTAATTTGGGCTATTATTTGAGCTTGAAGATGATTAATACATAAAATACATGCTTTGTGGAGCGCTCACACAAGGCATGGGGGGAGATTGCACCCAATTGGTCTCTTGTTTATGTCATGCAAGTCTTCTACATTGATTTGTGTGCAAAAAGTAGAGTTCTTTTGTTCTTGGGGACCTTCTGATGCTCACTACGCGCGCTTACGGCATCCAATCTGAGCATCAGTGGTATCAGAGCGAAGGTGAGATCGAGAGCTTCCAATCACTTATCATCTTGCGCGAAGGCGGAGCTCCTGGAACGATCGAGCTCTACAGTTAGTTTCGTCGCGAATGGTCAATACGGGTGTATTCCTGGCGGTCAAGAACCCCTATCTGCATCCTCTGATAGCGAAGGACCGGCCTGAGGAGGTGGTTAGTAAGCTTTACAAAGCTTACTTAAACGAATTCAACGAATCAATAACGCGGCATCTCGACGTCAGCAATGGCGACGTGAAAAATGCTCCCCCCTCAAAAATCCAACGGCGATGCAGACAGACTTAAGTCTTCTAAAGCTTAAGTGAATTAAGCTTTAAAGAAGCTTAATCACCTAAGTCTACCAATTTTTCCAAGTCTACTAAGCAATCTCCAAGTTCTGCAAGTCACAGAGGTTCAAAACAAACTTATCCAACTATTCCCATAAAGACTGTTCACATGCAGAAGCATGAAAACCGTTTATTGCTCTCTGAAAGACCCTTTTCCTATTTTCAGACTTGCTGAACCAGTTTCAGCAAACACAGAAGGTCATATGCAGGTCATACGAAGATTATACGCAACTTCTACGAAGGCAACAAATATCGCAATTGCAAAAGAGGAAGACTACAAAAGCCAAACAAAAATATATAAGCCTTGTATACCCGACTTTGAGCTACGCTCATCCTGCTAATCAGATTTCGAGAGTGTGAGGTCTTTTGGATTTTACAGGATGACGAAACAAAACATGGACGATTTAATGGCTGAAGGTGATTTACCCAAACCAATGATGGAACAAAATTTGGATTTGATTATGATGCAGCTTGATGAAGAACGAAGAGCCCGACAAGCTTTGCAAGTTCAATTGGTCAATTTGCAACGATCTACCACTGACAAAGATGGACCGCAACCCAAAGATCTTATACGACGTACCATCGATGCGACACTCGAAGCTCAATCCATCTGCAAAGAAACAAAGATAAGTAAAATAAATTTCAAATTTCGTACTTTCAATGGATCTCGAGATGGAAAGTCTGTACTTGCATTTATTAGTCAGTTTGATGATTACTTTCATGAAGAGACTTATGTTGAGAAAGATAAAATTAAATGTGTCACTAACCATTTAGTCGATCGAGCATCTCTATGGTGGACTGTGGTTCGCAAGAGCATTGATTGCCCTACTACCTAAGAGAGTTTCCAAAAGAAGTTTTTACAGAATTTCCTTCCTCCTCAATTCCATGAAAAAGCCATAAAGCAATGGGATCTTCTACAGCAAAGAGATCGCGAACCTATTTCCCAATACATTAAACGTTTTTGGAATGCCCTACTGCAATTACGCATGCTCGAAGATGTACCTGAAGCGACTCGCAAACGCAAGTTTATGTCTGGCCTACTTGGACATTTCTATGCTGAAGTCAATATGTTCAAGCCAACAACCCTTGAAGATGCAATTTCCTTGGCTCATGACACTAAGGACAAGATTCGAGGAAGAGACAAGCGTCCACAACAATTTCAAGCTAATGGTAACTATGGTTCCAAGCAATTCAATTCAAATTTTAGAAGATTCAATCAAAGTCGTTTTCTTCCATCATCATTTCGTAAATCTTGGACACGACCACCTGCTTTGCCATCAAATACCAATCCAAACCCTAAGCCATCCTCACAGCCAAATCCCAATATTCCTAAACTTCCTGCCATTACCAACAATGTATCTAAAGCCAAACCTATAGTTTGTTACAAATGCCATCAACCTGGACATCTAGTAGCCAATTATCAATTGAAAAAGTCACATGTCCATATCAATTATCTTGGAGCAATGGAAGATGAAGAACGTGAGGAAATGCCTGACTTTATGGAAGATGATGACGACATTGCTACTACTTCGGATACTTTGCCAGGTATGCCAACTCCACATTCTTTGTTGACAATGAAATGTTTTGTGCATGGTAAAGAAAATATTATTTTACATGATGATGGTAGCACACATGATTTTATTTCTGTAATGTTAGTGAAAGAATTGAATTTACAAACTGTTTCTACACATTATCGCATTAAAGCAACATTCCTAGGCACAAGATATAATGGAACACAAGAGGTGCATAACTTAGAAATTAAAATTAGTGAATACACTGAACGAAGAAATTTCCTAGTTGTACCTTTACAGTCTAGTGATATTATTTTAGGAATGTCTTGGCATCATCAGTATAATCTTGACATAGATTATTCTACTCATTCAATTAAAATTTATTTTCAAGGAAAACCAATCACATTGCATGGTATGCACGCTTCTAATAATTTTCCACTGCTTACTCATACTCAAGCTAAACGTGCATTACGTAAAAGTAGCAAATCTTATTTAATTTAGGTGAATGAACTTCAAGCTAAATAAAAACATATGCATCCTAGGCATACACAATTTCTTGCTCAATTTAAAGATTGTTTTGCTGATGATTTACCACCTGGACTACCACCGTCACGACCTGAAGATCGCAAAATAGATTTAATTCCTGCTACACAACCACCATGTAAAGCACCATATAGGCATAACCAAATTGAATAGAAAGAAATTCAAAATCAAATAGAGGAATTGCTTAACAGAGGATTAATTAGACCTAGTAGTTCTCCATTTGGTGCACTTGTTTTATTAGTAAAGAAAAATAATAATTCTTATCGCATGTGCATTGATTATCGTGCCCTGAATAAAATTACAGTTAAGAATAGATATCCAATTCCTAGGGTAGATGATCTTATGAATAAACTACAAGGTTCTACCATATTCAGTAAGATAGATCTTAAATCTGTTTATCATCAAGTAAGATTGGATAAATCTGATATATTCAAAACTGCATTTAGAGCACAATTTGGACATTATGAATTTCTAGTGATGCCTTTTGGTTTAACTAATGCACCAGCTACATTTAGTCGAATGATGAATCGTATATTTTTGAAATATCAGCATTGTGTTATAATATTCTTTGATGATATATTGGTATTCAGTAAACATGAGAATGAGCATTATGAACATCTGTCTTTAGTTTTCAAGTTGTTAAAAGATAATCAATTGTATGCTAATCTAGAAAAGAGTGAATTCTTTCAAACATAAATTGAATATCTAGGACATATTGTTTCATCAGAAGGTATTAAGGTTGACCCTAAAAAGATAGAAGCAATTTTGAATTGGCCCATACCCAAAAATGTGCATGAGTTATGTTCTTTTCTAGGTCTTGCTAGCTTTTATAGAAAGTTTATGCGAAATTTCTCATTACTTGCATTACCTTTGACTAAACTTTTAAAGAAGGGTATTGAGTATCACTGGTCTGATAATCAACAAAAATCTTTTGATTTATTGAAACATGCATTAACCCATGCTCCAATATTACAACTACCTGATTTCAATAGACCATTCTTTTTAGTAGTTACTGATGCCAGTGGATCTGGAATAGGAGCCGTCCTTATGCAAGATAATCATCCCATAGCCTACTCTAGCTGTAAACTCAAACCATCTGAACTTAAATATTCTACGTATGATAAAGAATTGCTAGCTGTAGTACAAGCCTTACGACAACGGAAACATTACTTAATGGGTTCTGAATTTATGATTAAAACTAACCAACAAAGCATTAGACATCTCCTTAGTCAACCCCGAATATCTGACCCACATATCAAATGGTCAGCTTTCATTCAAAGTTTTCATCCCCTTATACAATATCAACCAGGAAAAGAGAATGTTGTAGCCGATGCTTTAAGTAGAAGACCGATATTTCATAATATTTCTGTGATATCATTTGATTCCCTTATCCCTATGAAAGATACTTATCATCAGGATATTACTTTTCAATCTGATTGGAAAAAATTAGTTGCAAATAATTGGATTCCTATTGATTCACTGTCTTACAATCATGGATTCATGTTTTATGAAAAGAGATTATGTGTGACAGTTCCATTTAGATCTTTTGTTTTGAATGAAATTCACTGTCCTCCATATCAAGTTCATAGAGGTATTATATCTACTTTGCGTACATTGACTGAAGATTTTTATTGGCCACATATGGGCACTGATGTATCTAACTTTGTATCTGAATGTCTAGTTTGTCATCATGATATGATTTGGACTGTTGTAGAAATGTTTAGCAAACAAGCATATTTCATTCCATGCATGAAAACTTTTACTACATCTCAAGTAGCTCAATTGTTTTTGAAAACTGTTTTTACTAATCATGGTTTACCAAAAGTTATTATTTCTGATCGTGATTCTAGATTTTGTAATAATTTTTGGATTACTTTGTTTGCTAACTTAGGAACAAAGATTGATTTTTCATCTGCATTTCATCTTGAAACAAATGGTTAAATAGAAGCTACTAACAGTACTATTTTAAATCTTTTACTTGCTTACACTATTTCAAAACCACACACATGGGATACATATCTACATTTACTTCAGTTTGCCTATAACAATACACCACACATAGCTACAAAGAAAGCACCATTTGAAGTTATTTATGGTTATAGATTGCCTACACCTATTGCATCCTTATCCAATAAAATTCAGACTGCTGATGATATTGCTAACATGCACACTACTATTTTTGATGAAGTTAAAGATATGATTGCCAAAGCCCAGCAATCATATACAAAGCAAGCAAATAAGAAAAGACATGCCATGAATTTCAAAGTTGATGGCTATGTTTGGTTACGAATAGAAAAATGTAGATTACAAAGTGTAGATAAACACCCAGTTGTGAAATTAGCACCTAGATTCTATGGACCATTCAAGATCATACACAAAATCAACGATAATGCATTTAAACTGGAACTACCACAACATTGAAAAATCCACAACACCTTTCATATCAGTTTATTACGACCCTTTAGAGACCAATTACTTGTACACCCTGTCTATGAAAGCCCAACTTTGCTATATGACGAGACTGAAATCCTTGAGCCTGAAACTGTTATAGATACTGACTTCATGACCACTAGAACTGGCCATAGATATTCTAGATATTTGGTCAAGTTTAAAAACCATCCTGTTGAAGAGGCCCAATGGATGCATGCTAGAGACTTAAATGCTTTCCCCACTCTGTTAGCTCAACATTGAGCTAATAGCAATTGAGGACAATTGCTATCCCACCTCGGGGATATGACGCCAGGAGGCATATTACACGGTGGATTCCGTGCCACGATGGATTCCGTGAGGTTTTACGGTGGATTCCGTAAACTTTTATTACCGGGGCTCATACACAAAGTGGATTCTTTGTGCAAGAAGTCGATGGGGACGCCTATCCTTTTCGGGCGTTTTGTTAATTTAGTGTGTACATGGGTGATTCCATAGCGGATGATTCTGCAAAATACATATTTAAATTAACAAACATTTATGAGTTTAGAGTACGCACTCGTGATAAATTAAGGTTAGGATTGATTTCTAACCAATTAATTTATTTATGTAGCTGAAGACTGTTAGATATTCACTTTTGTCGGTTTAATTGTATTATTTTACTAACGATTGTGAATGCTTCAGTTGATGTGTAGAGATAGTAGCGGTGGTAGTGGAAAGCATTGGAGGATAGCGTGTATTCAAAGTTATCGTCAATATTTTGATAGGCGCATACCTTAGGCATGGCGCCTATATTTTGTCGCGCTTATTTATCAAGGCGCTTGATATTTATTTATTTATTTTTGTATGCGCATGGGCGCACGATTTAGATATTTGTATTTGGACATTGTATTTGGGTACGCCTAACTTCTTGGGCGCCCATTAGCTTTATTTCTATTTGGCACAAAAGCAAACTCAAAAGCTAAAGCGTGCTATTTTGTAATTTGGGCTATTATTTGAGCTTGAAGATGATTAATACATAAAATACATGCTTTGTGGAGCACTCACACAAGGCATGGGGAGAGATTGCACCCAATTGGTCTCTTGTTCATGTCGTGCAAGTCTTCTACATTGATTTGTGTGCAAAAAGTAGAGTTCTTTTGTTCTTGGGGACCTTCTGACGCTCACTACATACGCTTACGACATCCGATCTGAGCACCAATAGTAGATGGCTACAAAGCAATGCATCATTCCAAGAGACTAGAGGGTCATTGAGAATTGATTGATGGTCCAAGGTTCCTTTCGCAATCATTGTCAAGAATTGATTGACGGTCCAAGGCTTCGTTTGCAATCATTGTTGTCATTTTGGAGTCCGAGATAGATGTATCAATGATGTTCAAGAGTTGAAGGTGTAACGGCTTTGCATTGAGAATTTGTTTTGTGTAGTCTAGTAACAGTGAGACCATGTAGTTGTTTCTATTTTTGTTCGCAAGACATGGTCACATTTTGTTATCATCATGTTGACTCTGTGTTGTTGGTATGCAAGGATGAGAATAGTGCTTGACAAAGCTATTGCTACTTGTATTTGTTCTATAGATACATCATTCTTTTGTAAGATAACAACATGATGTTGCATTATGACTATACCACATGATACACACATTGTTAGTGTTCCAATGATGCCTTCACATTCTATTTCCCAAGATGATTCAAATTTGTCTATGTCATACCGAGTTGTAGCAAAGGGTTTAAATGATGTTTTTCTATAAGCCATAGTTTTCCTTTTTCTAGAAGTCTTGAAGGATGCCCAGTGACTTTATTTTTGCGTGGCGTCCATTGATGTTGATGACGACAATATCTTTTTATCATTCAACTAGACTACACTTGTTCATGAAAATAACATGTTATACTATGTAATTACATATTTAAAAAAAATTAAAATGCTACTTTATCTCTTTTACATGTGAGAATGATGATTTTTAATTCTTTCACTTAATAGTAATTTAAATAAATAAATAAATAAATAAAATAATACTTTAAAAAATAAATAAAATAAAAAAACATACTATATGGCATGTCGAAGAGTTGGCATAGGTCTCTTTATATTTAAATAATTACGGGGGAATGTGCCATTCTCCCATCTATTCAAAATATGTTGTTTATTCAAAAGAAATACAATTTCGTTTTTTCTAGTATGTTTGAAAGATCGTTACGCTTTTGATTTTTCTATATGTTCAAAATATTGTTTTCTTTTCCTTTCGTTTCACTATTTAACTATTATCTACTACAAATACTACGAATACTACATAAGTCTAAGTAATTAATTAATAATACTACAACTACTAATACTACTAATAAGTCTAACTACTAATACTACAACTAATAATTAACTATTAACTACTACAAATACTACTGATACTACACAAGTCTAAGTAATTGACTAGAAATACTACAACTACTAATACTACTAATGAGTTTAACTACTGAAATAAAAATGATAAAAACTGAATCTTTTGCCAAGTAACATTACTAATTACTATGTTTATTAGTTGACCTAAACGAACATTTGTTAATTAATAACTAAGTAATGTTACTAATTTTTATGTTTATTAATTGACGTGAACTACCGTAATAACTAATTAGTGTGTTTATTACATTGACATTAGTACATTTATTACATTGATATTTAACTAATTAGTATGTTTATTACATTGACATTAGTCCATTTATTACATTAATGTGATCAATTTGTTGGATATCGATGAGACACTATGAAATGATGAGATGAATGATGGAATCCATGAGATGAGAAATGGCAACATCAACGTAACGTATATTGACAAGACACATTGACTAACCTGGATAGAGAGTTGATGCATGATAGATGCTAGCAGATAGAGCAAAGTGCCATGGAGCGCACGAAACAACACCTTGTGAGATCTTAATCTTAAAGGATATTATGTAAGCAAGAGAAAGAAGCTTTTCAATAAATCAAGGAGCATTACATATTTGACAAGTGTCTGTTTGTGAAGAAGGCTGCCATTTGTGGAGCACACTAGATGGAGAAGGTTGCCATAGAGCATGTATCGTAGAGCGACGAAAAGAAGCAGGATGGTCAGGAACGAGCTCGAGGAGCCCATCTTGCGGTAAGATGAGAAGTGTTGAAATTGTGGACTAATAGCCCACAAAAGCACTAAATGAAGTGAAGGCAAAAATAAAAAACGAGAAAAAAAAAAGCGAAATGAAAGCAAAAACAAAAAAACGGGTTGAAGGAAAAAATGAGAAAAAAACGAGAACGAAAAAGCGAGTTGAGAGGAAAAAAGGAGAAAAAACATAAAGAAAATATGATGTCAAGCTGACCAAGTTTGTGCAGCATTCTAGCCATGGCTGCCTCTATGATGAGCGAGAGCGAGGTTATCCGGTCCTCTGCGTGTGCTCCCGCCTCCCAATGCTTCTTTGAGGCCACGCAGCTCAAAGCTGCAGCTGCAGGCTGCCCTTGTCGTAGGCCTTGCGACGTCGATCGGAAGCTTCTGACAAAGCCCCTGTGGCAGCACAGAAGGAAGGCTCCTGCGGTCCATGCCAGCACCACCAGCTCCCAGGCCCTGGTGGAGGAGAAGACGACTGGTGTCGACCCGTACAAATCTCTGAGTCAAGTCTGTGCCGTGCTTGGAACCCAGTGGGGTGATGAAGGAAAGGGCAAACTTGTCGACATTCTTGCAGAGCGGTATGACGTTGTTGCTAGGTGTCAGGTATATGAAGCTCTTCTTTACTGCCATCTAAATTTGCTGGATTTTGTTGTTACTCAGTCAATTTGTGACTCTTTATGCTTTGGAATCAAGGCTCGGTTTTTACGAACATCAAATAACGTTTTGTGAATTCAGCTAACGCATTTACCACAGCCATAAACAACATCCACAAGAACACGGCAGGCAAATAGATTGACTTGTGGAGGTCTCTTCAAGGACAATTGTTGCATACTCCTAGTAATGGTGGCATTGTCAGATTTGAGTTACTTGTGTGAGCTATTTGCGATAGTTTCTGTGCTTTGATTAGCATTTGTCCTCGAGACTATTGGTTTCAACAGTAGTCAGGTTGTTTAGGCGCTGCAAGGTTTACTACTTTTTTATGAGCTCAAGAATGGTCTGCTGAATTTGTATCACAACAGGAGCATTAGGATTATCTTCACCATGGATATTTGAAGCCTCATTTGGTTGAGAAACAATATATTCAAAGAGAGATTTGAGATAGGACAAATTGGAGTGAGAAAAAGAGAATAAACATTTTTTGAAAACACTTGTAGACCATGAGTTTCAAGTGTGTCAACATCATTGATCTTTTGAGATTGCATGGTCTTATTGTTGGCAATGTGAATTGACTTTTGGTATGATGGTATCCCTTCTTGTTCACCATGGATGACTAGTGGCTGGTTGCTTTGTTGCCCACTAGAATTTTGGAAACTTGTGGGGTGGATAAGTTTGCTTCTTCAAATGTGAATACCTCAAGTTTAGAATTGTTGTCATCAGAATGAGGCCTGGAATTCTTTTGATTGTTATTGAAGTTGGCATGTCAAGTCGATACCTTTCTCCTTTTACTTGGAAGTAGATTGGCCACCAAAATTGGACTTTGAGAGAAGAAGTTTGTCTTTGAAATCATCCCTTGCTCAGAATAGGATTTATCAATGGCAACAAGCCAGTGTTAATTGCAAGTACTTCAAACTCATCTCTTGACCAAGACATGGTGGTGTGCTTTGAGAAATGATCTCATCTAGCTTTTGGAGACATTATCACTTCAATCTGAACTTTGTTTGATATGCATTTGATTCATTGGAAGTCTTCTCATATCTTTCTTTGATGGCCTTTCAAAGATGCTTCAACTTATGATAGACAACAAACTGATCGCAATTTTATTATGAAGAGGATTAGTGGTGTTTCCCTACGTTATATATGTATATTATATACCAAGCCTAATTCACACATCAAATGTTTTTTCATATTTTCTCAAGGAAAATCAAAGAAATGTGCTGCATGTTTCTATGATATCTAACAAATTTTAGTGCTAAGAAGCTATGCAGTAAAATACTGTGACATCTTTCAATTCACCTTCTTTTTCTTCATAAAACCACATGCTTTGAGACTTAAATGTTGCCAAGTATGATTATGTTAGCATTTATGACATTTCTACTAGTCATCTCCTCCTTTTAGTCCTAGTTCGAGTTCGACAAATATTTTAGAGCTTCGACATTGTCATTCCAACCTCTACTTTTGAGTTTGAGGCTTCATAGGAGCTTTGCCTTGTATGTCCCCCTCATTCAGATCAGTGTTAGTTCTCTTCATTTTCGTGGTCAATCTCTCTCTCTCTCTCTCTCTCTCACACACACACACACACACACATAAACAGAAAAAAAAGAAACCATTCTTTACTTTCTCATTCACACTCATAGGGTATCATAGCCATGTGTGTTGTGAGATATGCTCTTCTTGCTGCATTTTCATGTCTTACTGGACATGTTTTTCCTCCTTTCTTCCTTGCAATAATTACATCTTTGCTTCTTTTTCCAATCACTTGCATTTGCATCTGATGAAGCCCCATCATTACTCTTTGGCTTACTAGAAGACTTTTGAGCTTTGCCTTTATCTTCATGATTGTTAGCAAAAGCATGTTTTGACTTAAGAGGGGCTTGTTGATTCCAATGACTTTACTCCCCTTGAAGTAATGATGTAACCAGCTAGTCAAGTGTAATGATTGGCTTTACCCATAGCAATTGATCTCAATGTAGTGGCAAAGCCTTGATAAGAGTCAAGTAGTCCATTTAGCATAGTGGACACAAGCTAATTGTTTGGAGCTATTTTATCAATGTTTGCAAGTTGCTCCAAATCTTTGATTTGTGTCAACTATGCATCAATGTTGTCCCTCTCATCCATCTTTGTTACGTCCCTGGACATTTGGATGGGCACTAGTAGCATTGGTAATAGTGGTCGTGAAGCGACTTAGTGTGAAGGCACTAAGGGCACTTCAGGGTTAGGGTAGCCGAGTCTTGTTTATAGGACTCAAGGCCCTATTGTGTACATTCATTGTGCGATTATCACTCTTGGACTCTTGGCTTGTTGGTTGACGCATCCGTATACCAGGATGGCTTGTTGGTTGACGCATCCGTATACCAGGATGGTGTGGGCTGGTGGTATGGGATGTCAACTCTTGGGATGTGGTTGTGACTCAGAGTGTTGCTAGCTCCCAGGCTCGAGGGTGAGCCCATTTGGCTCTAACTGGGAGTTGAGTCTAATGTCCCGTCCCTTGGGGATGTTGCATTGGTTCCAGAGCGGCAATCTACAATTGGATGTGAGATCCGATGACATCGTCGTATGATGTTATATTCAGGATATAAAAGCATAAGAAAAGTCGTATCTCATAGACTATAGTGGTATGCATATGGATGATGGTATAACGGGTTTTCAGAGAAGTTATACCTATTGCAGTGGCTTACCTGTGCATGAACTAACAGGTGTTTTGCTTCTCATGAAGAAGGAAAGTGGCAAGTTATGTTTGGAACCTAGAGAAATTAAAGTCTACTTGTGATTGGGAATTGGGAACTTAGGAGATAAGTAGTAGTAGGCTTAAAGAAGCCTTATGGGTGAATTTTTAAAAGAAAGAAAACATAAGAGGATGTGATATGGAGAAAAAATGGGAGAAGCAGGACATCACAAACACATGGGAGAGAAGGGAGAAGCTTATGCATGAATAAGCAAGGCTTGAAGAAGAAAAGGGAAGAGTTGTACTTAGGGAAGGCATAGAGCATAAGAAGGAACAAGTACAATTGGAGTTTTTGGAGGAGTGCATGGCCTGATCTCACAGGCAAGAACAAGGCATGCATATTGTCCACAGCAATGAACAACTGCTGTAAGAAAATTCAGCCTACTTTTGAGTCATGTACAAGCAGTCTCTTCTCAGGTATGCTTGGTAGAAGCTTTGTGCTTAATAGGAGTAAAGGAGTGAATTTGAGATTGATTAGGATGGATTTAGAACAGAGTTTTATGCTGTTATAAACGGTATATTATTTCTGTAAATCATTTTCCCTTAATCTCTATAGGGTATTGAACCACTTACAGGAACTGTATCAGTGTATCCTTTGGGTATATGCTTGGAGCATGTAAAGGATTGATCTTGAATGCATCTTGGGTAGTGAAAATTTTATACTGTTGTAAATACACAGAGAAACAGGGCTGAAATTAGAGATTGAAGATATTAGAGGGTTTCCCTTCTTGGTTGATGGTGTTTGACAGTTGCTACATGTATCTTGGGTTTTTTCACGACATATGAAGTTTATGCATTGGATTGAAGCTTACGTACAGGAGAGATTTTGTCATAATTAGGGTATCTTTTGAGCCATGATCTTAGCTAGATTGGGCTATTGCCCCAAACACAAGGTTTGAGTTATTTTCTCAAGTTAATGTACTGATTTTTATTTGTTGACTAAGGATTCAATCTAAGGCTTCTCTGCAAATTCTTGTGGTGATTCTTGGATCTTAAATTAAGTCTCTTTTCTTTCTTAATTTTTCATCTCTCTATTCTTTGTATCTCTTCTCTTTGAATCCCCATGATTAAAGCCATCAACTAAATACGCCTGACAATTGTGCACAAAACCACTTTTGCTCATGGAATTGTGATGGTTCAAGCTTAATAGGTACATCTTTATCTCGTTAAGGGTGGTATGGGACATTGCTGGCGAGAGAGGCATGCTTGGGGGGCATGTGTTGTGGGTGGTAGGTATGAAATAAAAGTGTGTTCTTGTTTTGTACTCATACTCGGATTTTGTATTGTTGTGATGCTTGTGTGCAAGCAATTTCGGCGGTTCTGACAATTGGAGTTTGAGGAGTTGCCACTCCAGGGCTATGGTGGATTGATGTTGGAAGTTGAAACTTTGTGGCCCGATTGACATTAATGTCTCTCCACTTGATATTTAATGTTAATGTTATCATTAATTTAATGTTAATGCAACATTAAATATTATTGTCACTTTAATATTTAATGCTTACCTTAATATTAGCATTGATTTTAATCTTAACATTAGGATCAAATGTTAAGATAAACATTGGTGTAAATTAGAGATAAGTAATTCTCTCGTGGAGAGTGAAATGCTTACGAATGCTTCTTTGCAATCGATTGAAAAGATATGTGTGTGTGTGTGTGTGTGTGTGTGTGTAATTGTTTGGTGTGGGGGGCTATTGGTGGTGTGCAGATGAATAGGAATAGTGGTCTCCCTCTCCCCAACACACACACACACACACACACACACACACACACACGGACGAGAGTCCTCTCCCAAGCTGGTAGATAGTTGGGGGAGGGATGAATGGGAGTTGCCCCAATCTATATGAGAGTTGGAAAGTTTGCCAAACAGACTGGCAAAGTTGACAAAGTTGGTAGGGGATGTTTGATGTTCAAACCGTCACGTCCTCAGTTTGAGGGAGTTTATCCCCTTTTGGGTTAGAGAACTTGGGGGATAGGTCATACTTTTAATAAGCATGGATAAACTCTCTTAGCCACATTTAAATTTTCTTTTTTTGAAAGGAAAGGAGAATCAAATAAATGTTTAAAATCTTTCTTTTAAAAAATATTTTGATTTTAGATCTCTCCGATTGATCAACTAGAATTGTTCTCCTCCTTGTTAAAAAGAAAAAGGAGGGTTTACTTTCGCATTAAATGTAGTGTTTTTGCTTCTTCTACTCTCATGTCTTACACTCCTTTTTGAGATATGGAGGATCGAAGCTCAGTTGAGAGTACACAGTTGACAGTGGAGAGTAAGAGAGTAAAGACATCACGAATCTCGATGCAATTATCAAGAGTGTAATGAAAGTACAAAGTATAACCCTTAAACCTCAGGGTTGTTAATGTGCGTTCACACCCGAAAGCTGTGAAACATGATAAGTGATAATACTGTGCAACATAGGCACATAAAATAGAAGATAATATAATTGGGGAAAAAAACCTCTCATAAGAAGAGTAAAAAGTGCCTCTGTGTCCTATCGCGGATCACAGACACTCCTTTGTGAGCATAGGCGTGAGTCAAACCCAACAAACCCTCTTGGAGTGAAAAGTGATTAGCATACGAGGATCATCCACCAAAGGAGATCAAATTTAAAAGCATTGCAAAATGCTTCATATTTGTTGCGAGGAAGAGCTTTGGTGAAGATGTCTGCCACATTTGGTTGTAGGACAGTAGACAATGCTAATATCTCCTGCATGTAGCCTCTCTTTGACAAAGTGATAGTGGATTTCTACGTGTTTTGTGCGTGCATGAAACATTGGGTGTTGTGCCATTGCAATCGCATTCTGACTGTCAATGAACAAAGGAGTAGGCTTTGTGACAGATACATTAAGATCAACCAACAAACGTCTCAGCAATACACATTCAACTGTGGTAGTGAAAGCTGCCTTGTATTCAGCTTCACAAGATGATGTAGCAATAGTGGATTGTTTCTTGCTAAGCCAGAGATGCAAGATGAGCCAAGAAAGAAACAGTTTCCACTTGTAGAATGATGTGAATCAAAATCATTAGCCCAATTTGAATCATTGTAAGCATGTAGTTGTAGTTGTCCCCCCCTTGGCATAAAGGAGTCCAAGAGTCCTAGTACCTTGCAAGTAATGAAAAACATGCTTTACAACTTACCAATGTGACATGCGTGGGCTGTGCTTATATATGCTCAAGGCTGAAATTGCAAATTGAATATCTGACCTTGTGTTGGATAAATAAATGAGATATCCAGCTACTGGAGCATATGTATGAATGTCAAATAAATCATTGTCATCATGCAAAGATAGCTTGAGTCCAGTTTCCATCATTGTGCTGATTGGCTTGCAATCTTGAAAGCCAAATCTCTCAAGGAGTCTACCAATATATCTGGACTGTGACAATCCAATGCCTCGAGGATCATAAATGAATTGAATGCCCAAATAGTAATGCGAATGCCCCAAATCAGACATTTCAAAAGTTTGCTGCGAATTTTTCTTGAATGCTGAAATCAGATTAGCGTGTGTCCTTGTGAGCAGAAGATCATCTATATAAAGACATGACCAGCAAGGATCCCCGCTCTTTGCGTATGTAAAGAGTAGACTTTGATGGGCTGTTAATGAACCCTTTGCTGAGTAAAAAAGCATCAATTTTGGCATATCAAGCTCGTGGAGCTTGCTTCAAACCATACAAAGCCTTTTTTAGCTTGCATACTAAGTGTTCAGATCCTTCAATTGGAAAACCCATGGGCTGCTAAATATACACTTCTTCCTGAAGTTCCTCATGTAAAAATGTAGTTTTAATGTCAAGCTGATGCACAATCCAACCATACACCTGATAGTAGTCGTACGGGATGTAGGAGCTAATGTCTCCTCATAATCAATGCCTTTCTTTTGTGCATAGCCTTTTGCCACTAGCCTAGCCTTGTATTTATCAATGGATCCATCTGCTTTTCGTTTCAGCTTATAGATCCATTTAGTACCTATGGCTTTCTTTTTAACATGCAATGTAACTAAATGCCATATTTGATTCTTCATGATAGAATCAAATTCAGCTTGCATTGTTGCCATCCAATGCACACTTTGTTGTGCATCCTCAAAAGAATCAGGCTTATCATCATCAAGTGTGTTTGCTGCTATCACAAACTCCATAGCATTAGCATGATCATGCAGGCGTGTTTGTCTTTGAGTACGACCAGCAAGAGGAGCATCCAAATGACTATCTTGTAAAGTCTAAAAGTACCATCTAGGTATTTGTCTAGCCTCGTGATTATGTACTTGCTCTTGATGAACCTCAAGTTTAGCATCTTGCTGAATATTCAAATTAGCCATGGGCTGAATTTTTGCATTATTTAATGGAGCATTTGGCTGAACATTTGGTTCATTTACCAAAAGAAATAGGCAGCAGCCCTTCAAACACATCATTTGCAGCCTGGTATGTGTCATAACTAGCTAGAGATAATTCTGATTTTTCATAAAAAATCACATCTCTATTGACAAAAACTTTCTTGAAAATAGCATTGTACAATTTGTACCCTTTGCTTTCACTACTGTACTCCATAAATATGCACTTGATAGCTTTATTGTTCAACTTTTTTCTCAATACTTTGGGAATATGAGCATATACAAGACACCCAAAAGTAGGGAAGTGACCAACTGAAGGTTCTCGGCTGTTCTAAGCCTCAAAAGGCGTATATTTTTCAATGCCTTAGTAGGTTACCTATTCAAAATGTGACAAGCACACATAATTGCTTCCATCCAAAATCCATGTGGCAATTTCTTAGCTTTCAACATACATCTAGCCATCTCCATGAGTGACCGATTCTTTCTTTCTGTAACCCCATTCTGCTATGGAGTATATGTAGTAGTATACTGATGTGCAATGTCTTTTTGCATCAAAAAATTATTTAGCAAGGAAGATATGTATTCCCTCCCTCGGTTCGGAGAGTCTAAATTTGACAGCTAATTTGATTTTCCACAAGTGTAGTAAAAGCCAAAAATACATCATATACTTTTAACTTTTTCTTCAATGAATAGATCCAACAAAAACGAGTAAAGTCATCAATTGAGGTGACAAAATAATAACATCCACCAATGACTTTGTTTGCATGGATCCACATATATCTGAATACACATTCTGCAACTTGGCTATAGCTCTAAAAGCAACATCACGAAGAAAAGAAAATCTATGCATTTTTTCGCATCCCTTACAAATGTGCTTAGGAGGTCTCTCCAAGAGAGATAAGCCTTGCAACATTCGAGTACGTTGCATAAGCATCAAATTTCCATAGTTCAAATGTCCCATACGAGCATGCCACAACTCTGCTTATGATATAGCAGGAGTCATAGTAGATACCAAGTAAATTGATTGGTCAATTGAGTGGCATCTAACTCATAAAGTCTATGACATAATGTGCTAGTAAGTACTAAAGTCAAGAATTTCGTATCCCTGACCATGCATTTATCATTATCAAAAGTGACTTGAATTCCACACTTTGCTAAAGAAGAAATGGACAGCAAGTTCTTTTTTATCCCTGGCACATATAATGCATCTTGCAATGACAGAGGAGAGCCATCAATGGCTTTCAAGACAATCTCTCCAATATCTCTAATAGGATAAGATGCGTTGTTGGCACATTACATTGATTTGTTCACAAGAGTTGCAACAACAGAGGTGAATAAATCCCTACGGGATGTAATGTACTTAGAAGCACCACTATCAAAGAACCAAGTGCTAGCATCCTCTGTAGAGTTGAATGCTTTATTTGCCCAAGAAGAATCATAATTTCAAGTGTAAAGACAGTAGTCATGGTCAACAATGAACAATGCGATGTTGTGCCACTACGCGGACACGGTGTGAAAAACTTTGGAATGCATCCTCATTCGACTTTCTTATTGATCAAGAGAGTCAATGTGATCCGAGTCATTAGTTCTAGTGTGAGTGGCATGGATTATCTAAAAATACTAGATTTTTGGATAATTTTAGCCAAGTTTTTGATATTATTTATTGTAAAAATCCGAAAAAGTCAGAAAAGCTTCTAGATCAAGATGGCATGTAAAAAGCAAGTTGCTTTTTCAGCCAGTTAAGGGATTTTCATAAAAAAGACAAATTGACAAAATCACGCTCGTCGGGATTACTGTTGACAGACTGAAAATTGCAGTTTGAACTAGAAGAGGAGGAAGAAGTGATCTAGGAGATCCGTGACCATGTGTCCTGGATGTCCTGGGGTTTTACCCCCCTTCCGGAGCCAACGGAGCCATTAGATTTGGGTTCCGAGCAGTAGAGAAGGAGTTGTTATTTTTGATCCACGTTTTTTGTTCTACGAGGGAGCTCCAGGAGATCTAATGCTTGGAGAGTGCTTTTGAGTAGTGCCAGACAAAGGATTTCAGGTTCTGTCAATACATACTGATTTGATTCATTGTTCTTTGTCATTATTGTGCTTACCTCGTGTATTCTTTATCTTCTCTTCCATCTCCTATCTCTACTTTCTTCTACCTCTGATCCTCGTTGGATTCAACCTTTCGACAAAAACCCCTCTGACATTGGTGAAACCGACGTGAAAGGTCGTCAGAAGAAGGAAAGACAAGATGGAAGAACCTTCGAACACAATCTCCAGTGATGTTTTGCAAAAGTTGGTGCAAAATATGAATATGCTTATGCAGGTACAACAACAATAATAGGTGATGTAAGCTTCTGCTCAAACAGAAAGTGTTGTGATGAATGCTTTGCAAGCAGTTGAGCGTGAGGTGAAGTTATTCAATGGCAGAAATGTATCTGTATATGTACATACCTATGCTTAGAAGATGGAATTCTTTGGGGTGGCTCAACCTTCATGGAGCCGGTATTTTGTACGTGTTACTGTACATGAATTGAAAGCACGGATTACTGAATTATTCTTGTAGGATGTTGATTGGATGGCTTTCAAGAAGACACTCAAGGAAGAATTTTACATTGAAGATACTAGTTTGATTACGCATAAGACTTTTCAGAAGTGGGTTTTACAATCCAATAAGGGTCTTATGGCTATAGAATTGTTAAGAGGATTTGAAAGTCGATTTGAGCAGTTGGATCTTGCAGAACAACAAGCTCTTGCAAGTCAGAAAATTGAATTGTTTCTATAGGCAGCTGATCCTGAGCTTCAAGAGAAGCTTGATGATTTACTTGAGGATGAGACTACAGAGACAGGTCTTAAAATAGAGTGGAGACATGTCAAGGAAGCTGTTAATGGACTTGTGAAGAAGCATAGAAGAAGAGAAAGATTGCATGTCTCTAGCTTGCCCACTGTTATGGGCAAGATAGTTGATGTATCCAGTAAGCCACCTACTTCTGTGGCAAACCCTATGGCTGTACCTGCTATTGTTCCCTCTATTAGGGAAGATATCTTAGATGAATTGGTCAAAGGGATGCGGGATCTTCAATTGAAGGTTGTAAAATTGGATGAAAAAGGACAAGAGGATAGGAGACGGGCAGTAGCCCTAAGCCATGAAAAAGATGTGTATGATGTGATAGTTTGCAGCGTGAGAGAAAGGATTGTGCTGTCTATTAGGAGGCCTTGGCACGACAGCTCATCTTTTGGAAAGATGGCAAGATCCATGCATAAGAAACGAGATTGCCTCTTGCTTTGCATTTTGGAAAGGGAGGTATGCAGAAGTTGTTGGAAGACTTGGCTGTTCGAAAAGCTTATGCGGTAGTACATGCTTCTACTTTTTCTCTACAGTTGGATAGAATACATGGCCAAGTGATGGTTGGTCCGAAGGCTGAAATATGGACACATGCTTTACATGCAGTTGAAAAGAGAAAAGTTACGGATAGTGAAATATCTCATGGAGGGCAAGAAATTTGACATAACTGGCCGGGAATCACCGATAGATGCATATTCAGTGGATGCATATTTAGCAAAAGGACAAAACACAGATGTATTTGTGGAAGAGAAACAGAAGAGAGATGAAGATAATGCAGGGATATCTAAGGAAGTGACAAAAAGAAATGTGGATTTGTCTAAAGCTACAAATCAGCCACCTCCCGAGCATGTTATGGAAGAGATTGGACAGGAGCAAAAACAGGATAGCGAGCAAGAGGACAAACAACTGGGATATAAGCTGTAGTCTAATATTGAGACAAGCACAGATGCCTTGGAAGATCCTGTACTGGAAGATTTAGCCATTGCATCTATAGATTTTCTTAATGTATTTGAAGAGATTTACGAAGAGCATGTTTTACTTGATGCAGGGAGTGAAAGGGAGATTGATGACTTGTTGGATGTACATGATTTGCAGGATAAAGTTATTACCTATGAGACAGTTCATGAGCTTGAGGATATGCTTGTATTAAAGGATGTTAGATATGATACTCCACAGTTGGAAACTATTTCAGATGCTTTATCAAAGGCCTTGATAGACAAATCAAAGATACTTCAAGATATGGATTGTTTCACTATTTTTGGTGATGGTGAGAATGTGTTGAATGCAAGTGAGACTCAGTTTATGTTGAATGAGAAGCAAAAAGGTTATTAGAAGCAACTTTCCATGCGATGGACTTTTGAAAGAGTTGGCATGTTGCTATGTATTTGTTGATGGGTGTATTGATAGCATGTATATGGAGATTCAACAACCTCTAATATATAATATGGACCCAAGGCCTTATGATCCTAGAGGGGGTACTAAGTATGGCTCAAGAGTTGTACAAATGCCGAGTATTTTGATCTATGATCCAGGGGGATGCCTTCTTATATGCATGATAAGCAACAAGTTGATACTATGTGTGTTTGACCTGGGTGGTGCATCGGTGGCACAACTTTATTGAGCATTCTTAGATTGATTGCCCTTGCCCTTGTATCTTGCCATTGAAGCATGTTCAGAGGTTGCAAACATCCACCCCACTATTCTTCAATTCCATGTGAAAGGCCAAATAAGAGGGTGGCAAAGAATTCAAAGTAGTAGAGATCATTTGAACATCAGAATAATACTCATGTACATTCATCAACTGCTCGTGCAAGTCCTGAATTTTAGTAAGATAATCCTATATAGCATCACCTTCTTCCATCTTCACATTTTCAAGGTCCTTCTTTAAAAAGAAAACGTGAGTATCATTTTTTCCAGCAAACATATGCTCAAGTGTAAGCCATGCTACTTGTGAAGTAGCTACAGATCGAATATGTGGGATTATAGACCGCTGAATTGCCAATGCAATAAGTGACAATGCTTGGGGATCCCCAGTGTCCCAAGCCTTCTATGTAGCTGTTCTTTGGGGTGGTGACTGAACCAGAGCTTGCGGTTGACCACGACCTCCTTGTGGAGGATTAGCAGGAGCCATATCTCTAGGACTAACTTCTTTCCCATTGACATAATCCCAAATATTTTTTGCAACAAGTACATTCTTCATCATGAAGGACCATAGAGAATAGTTATTGCCATCCAGTCTATCCTCTTTAGATGCATAAGTGAAGACATCACTCTGTCCTTGATTAGCCATGATAAATGTTGCTCTTCCAGAAGGCGCAAGAGCAATAACCAAAGTTAGCTTAACTTGGAAATCGGAAAATTTCCAGAAATTATAGCAAATGCCAAGCTATAATTAACTAAACTGTGTCACACTTGACCACTATTGTCTCAATGTACTGAAATTTTTACAGATTTCAGCAAGTAGCACGCTGTCCAATACAAGAATGGTGCTCAACAGCACTAAAAACACAAAAGCCCCAAAATTTGATTGTCCAATGCGCACAATTTCAGTCAATTTTGGACTAAAACTTCAGTACATATGCCGATGTCTGCCAAACATGCAAAAGCCCTAGATTTTCTGACCCAAATTCCAACAAATTATTAGAGTGAAGCAATGCAGAAGTGAATGACCAAGACAAAGAGAGAGAGAGAGAGAGAGATAGAAAGAAAGAAAGAAAGAAAGTTATATTAACGTCTTCTAAAGACCAAAACTGGTCTATGAGACAAACTGTGATACAACTGATGAGGTCCAGCTATCCAAAATAAAAGTGCTGAATGAAAAGCTAAAAACTGGAAACTGAAAATACGGTGCTGAGAGTGTGATAAGTGTCGTGTATGTGTATGTGCGTATGTAGCTCTGGTACTCCAGATAATGGCTACAAAAGGGGAACAAATGTCGGCTGTGATAGGGGAACAACTGTCGGCTGTGATAAAGTGGTGCGATGTGTATATGCAACAGAAGCAGGGAGATATACTATCCTGGGATGTAGTAGCAGTCGTCAAAGTCGCTAATAGCAGGTGATCCCTCCTGGATGCAGGATGTGGTACATCGGCGGTGGAGAAAGAGCAAACTGGAGATCTGAGATCCAATGTGTCGAGTGTCGTCGGATCTCAGTCTGCTGTCGATGTAGATCAAGAATCCTCCGGATCTCCTGTCGGTGTGGCTGTGGGGTCCGAAACCCACGGATCCTCGTGCGGCGTCGGGTACGCTGGTCCTCAGCCTGCTGTAGTGTGAGCTCGGAGGTCTGGCTGGAGAGCATGAAACACAGAAAATCTGCAATGAAGAATGTTGTATAAGGATGTAAAAATATACATGGGTGCAGAGAGAATGTTTGTCTATGTCTCCACCTCAAAGATCTCAGTCTCCGTCAGCCCCGAGGGCAATCTCCACGGTCTGCAGCCCGAAAAATGGGAGCACAACTAAGGAGGACTGCAAAAGCTAGGGCCAATAAATAGGCCAGCAAAAAATGGCACAAAATACCGGGTTAATTGCATTCAATGTAGCCGATTGAGAGCAATATTGTCTGACCTGAAAATTGCTAGCGCCTTACATGTTAGCTGCCATGTGGCACTCTTGTTGACTGCTATACTTGTTGTACCTGCTGCTCTTGCTTGTCCAGGGAATGTCCAACTGTCCAGCTCTAACACCCCCTCTCAGATCTTGGACACAACAGAAGGCTAAGGGATTTGGAGTGTTGTCAAAGTAAAGCCTGGGGAAGCGCCTTGGTAAACAAGTTTGTGTGAAGAAAATACCAACACAGAAACACAGATAACACCATGTGACAAAGCACAGATTGATAGAAGAACACAGTTAGGGTTAGGGTAACTCGAGACAATGAACACAGAGAATGAATGAAGCAATATGACTACTGAATATACAATACTCACGCAGCAAACACACTATGTAAGGAATGAATACTGTATCTCAAACTCTTGTATCTCAAGAATCAAGGCAGGGGTAATGAGCTAGAGAGTGTGTTGTACTCTAGTTCCTGACAAACACAGAGTGAGTGAAGGGGAAGGTGAAAGTTGAAATTGAACCCAGTGAAACTTAACTCAAAATAAGAAACACAGGGTGTGAACTCAAGAAGATGATATACAGGAAAACCTTAGGTTGCTTGTATATTGCTCGTTGGTTGCTCTCTACTCGAATGAATTACAATGGGGAAATTTATAGACTTCAGTAGTGGACATACTCATGAGAGTAAAGATAAGGAAGCATCTTTTTGGTGGATGCCGACGAAAGAGCATTTATGTGATCTGGCGTACTATTTGAGGATAGTGGAGAAATATTGTACAATCAATAGTGTTGGGGAATATTGTACATGATTTTTACACGTGTCATGGTGGTTGTTTGGACAAAATATCAGCTACAGTGTCTTGGATGCCTAGATCATGTTGGAATGCCACATCAAGGGCATCGAAAAAGAGAGACCACCGTAAAAGGCGTTTATTCCCTATTTCATTAGGGGCCTTTTTTGTCAAATAGCTAGGGACATGCTTAAGATTTGTTTGGATTGTAAAGGGAGCAAATTTAACAAAGAGCCTGAAAGTTTTGATAGCTTTGATCATTGCCAAAATTTTTCTTTGGTAGGAGGGATAATTTTGTTGTGTAGTGTTGAAAATCCCTGAGGCATATCTGCATGGGTGAAGAGTTGATAGGGAGGTAGTTTGTTCTTCTTCACATAAACAGGCACCCCATCTGGAATCAGATGCATCAATGTAGAGAATCAGAGGTAGGCTAGTGGGTAGGCAAAGAGGAGGTAGATGTCTGATCAAATTCTTTATATTTTGGACAGCTAGTGTGTGAAGAGATTTCCATTTGAATTGATCTTTACGGAGAAGTGGGTAAAGGTCTTTAGAATAAGTGGCAATGTTGGGTGTGGAAGAATTAATCCAATTTAAGCACCCTAAAAATTGTTGTAGTTGTTTTACGCTGGAAAATTCTTTTGGCATATCAAGAATTTTGGTCAAAACATGATCCTATAATTTTATAGTGCCTTGCTGGATTTCCAAACCTAGAAATTCCACAGAAGTTTGGAACATTACAGATTTTGTGGGTGATAAAACCATTTTAGTATCCTCCACTGCTTTAGCAAATTGAGTAAGATACTCAATATGCTCTTTGATAGTCTTTGATAGTCTCTGAAAAGACTAATACATCATCAAGATACACTAAACAAAAAGGTAATTTGGCAAATACTAGATCTGTCCATCCTTGAAATTGAGTGAGAGCAGTTTTGATGCCAAAGGCTAAAACAGTCCATTGATAATGACCATAGGGAACACAGAAACCGGTTTTATACCAATCTTTTGGCTTGAGGGGCAGCTGCCAAAAACGTGATTTAAGATCAAATTTACTAAAAATATTGGCCATTTTTAGTTTTTTGATCAGCAAAATTTTTAGTGGTATGGGATGGCCATGACCTATAAGATATTTATTCAAAGGTTTATAATTGATTGCCATCCTTTTCTTCCCTCTTTTTTGCTCCGAATGTTTGTTCACATAGAACACTTGACATGCCCATTGGGTTGAATGGAAAGAGAGATTGCATATAGGAAACTCTTTTTTCTTTATACATAAGTGGGTCATCATGCATGAAGGTGGTAAGATGGTCTTTGATCTTCTGAATTTCTGGGGCATGCAATTGCATTTCTCCTTTAATCCAATGTTCTCTGGCAGTAGTCTTTTGTTGGGGTAAAGATTCTGTAATGGAATAAACACTTTGGCCAATTTTGGATAGCAAGGGCATTTCTGCCTGTTTTCCCTTATAGGAGACTGTAAAGTGATCGGGTACAAAAAGTGTATGGAACCAAATGTTGTAAGATATCAGTTCCTATAAGCAAATCATATTTCATTTGCTTCATCAATTGAAACTCAATAGGAACCTTGATATGGCCAAGTTGGAGAAAAGCTTATGTTACATGGATCAATGTAACCTTCTTATTGTTGGAGAATTCCACTATAATTAGAGAGGAAGATTTTATACAATGTGGAGGGAAGAGTTCAAAAGGGGCGATAGTTAGACTGGATCCTATGTCTAACAAAGGATCCACATATAATGAAAACTGAGGCATGTTCTTTAATTGAACATAGACCATAGGGATTGGACCACTTCAAGGTTCACCCTATTGAGTATCCGTGCCCCAAATGGAAGAGTGATAAGGGATGGTCAAACCCAAGACCTTTAGAAAACAAGCAGATTATCCCTACCATTATTGGGTGTCGATGAAGAAGAAAAATGGCTAAGGTGTGGGTGACACAAATATAGCAAAGATGTGAAGCAAGCAAGACAAGCAAAGCAAGCAAGCAAGCTAGGGAGAATTGCCTTCGAGATTGCCGTGTGCAATGCCACGAATATGGTGGATCCAAAGTCAACCACTCCTCCAAAAGACTGGAAAGGGATAAATGCGCACAGATGCATGTTTACATAAACAGAATGCATGTTGGGAATAAAGGGCCATCGTGCCTTTTACATGTGCATGGGTATAAACACACCGTTAGCACATTTGTACTTTCATATATATATCTATCTAAAAATCTAAAGAGGTACACTCGTCATTGTACCCACAAGTCGTGCTCACTCTCACTCTCTACTCTGCACTCTCTCTTTGTGTCTCTTTGCTAACAGCAAGCACTGCATGTCTCGATCCTCGCACCTCTGAGCTCAACAAATTGGTATTAGAGCGGGTTATAGGCGTGAGGTAACTAGCTTCAAGCAGGCGTCAGCAGACGGTGGTTAGCTGGACAAGATGGTGGTCAGCTAGGCAAAGTCTAGGTGGTGTGACCAGGCTGTAGACGACAAGTTAGTTGAGGATGACAGGGCAAGTGTTGCAGGCGACTAGGTTGCGACGGATTGCTGGATGATTGCCCAATGGGATTGGAGGCAATCGTTGCGTGATGGGATCGAAGGGCTTTAGCATGACAGGCGACTGGATGAGACAGCGTGCTGACGGCGGGACCAGCTAGCAACGACCAGTGGGGCAGCTGACAGGACCTGTGCGGTGCGAACGGGCGCTGTCAGTCCTGACGGGTCAACGGACCTGTCATCCAAAACATTATTTTTTTCAAAATCTTTTTTTTAAATTTGAAACCCCTCTCTCTAATCGGAGTTCACGGGTATAACACACAGTGTGCAGATTTGTGCAATCTTGGCCCGGAAATTTGGGGCTTTTCTCGGATTTGGGAATTGTGATGCAAAGCAAGACTATTTGTCTCAGAAATTGCAGGAATTTGTGACATTTTACCTTCGACATTTGGGGCTTTTCATGTACATGCAAAATTGGGCTAAAATTTACCCAATTTCTCGACATTGATACACATTGGACCCCATGCAATTTGCGGCAAGCGACAGAAACCTTACAATTAGTAGCAAGAATTGCAATATGTATCTTGTAATTTCTCTACTTGAAGATGATAAAAAATACTTCCTTTTTATTATGGAAAATTCAATTTAGCTTTAAACTTGACTATTGATTCTTGAGTATGCACGTGTGTGCATGATTAAAATCATAGAATTAAGAATACACATTGAATCATTAAGCAAATTAAGTATGTTACAGTGAATGATTCATCTCATCTTCAATGAGATCAGTCCTTGCTAAACTATCCACTTCTAGGTCTATGTTACCAAGAGGTAACGAAACAAATAATTCTATCCCACTATCAGATGTGTTGCTATATTACTCAATAACTTCATCAATATCATCGACAATCACATTATTGTCTTCTTCTGCATTTCCTTGAACATCCTCGCGAGGTTCATCTTGTACTATATCACGCATATCATACCCTATTCGTAGCAAGGATGAAGTGCTTGACAAGTTTAAAAAATTCTTGGCATTGGTTGAAAATTAGACTGATAAGACACTTAAGTGTCTTCGCTTTGACAATGGTGGGGAATATGTGTCCAAGGCCTTTTAGGCATTTTGTGACAGCAAAGGGATAAAGAGGGAGCTCACTCCCCCTCATAATCCACCCCAAAATGGAGTTGTAGAGCCTATGAATCAAACCATACAGGATAAGGTCTAAACGATGCTGTCTCATGCTGCATTACCCCATGGTTTTTGGGCAGAGGCTGTTATGACAGCCATACACTTGATTAATCGATCACCAAACAGATCTTTTGGGGGGGGGTTTGGGGGGGAGAGTTCCCTAAGAAGCGTGGTCGGGCAAGCCACCTTCGTATGCACACTTGAAAGTGTTTGGCTGGAAGCATTTGTGTACATACGTAAAGAAAAACGCAGCAAACTTGAGCCAAAGTCTTGTAAATGCATTTTCCTAGGATATGGTGATGAGGGTGAAAGGGGGTATAGATAATGAGATCCCGAGAAAAGGAAAGTAATACGCATCAATGATGTTATCCTCCGGGAAGATCGCATGCATAAACAACCCGAAAAGACTGAGGAGGTCCATATGGTTGTATTCCGAGGAGAAATACCTTTTGGACAGCAAAATGTGCTCGCTGTACAGATGCAAATACCTGCTGTAAATGAATCTGCAAATGTAGAAAATAATGCTGGAAATGATCAGTCAGCTATTGCTCATAATAATGAGCCACTGGATGTGCAGGAACAGCCAGGACAGCAAGCTGTTAATACTGATTTGCAGGTTGAAATGCCAGGACAGCAATTTGAAAATGCTCGACAGCCAACAAACAATGATCATTGGGTTAGGAGATCATCTAGGGCTACTAGACAACCTGATAGATTCGTTCTTGGTGTAAACAATGTGGCTGATTATGTCATGTTGACAGATTGTGGTGAACCGTCTTGCTTCAAGGAAGCAATGGATAGACAGGACAACAAGAAATGGTATAAAGCCATGTTGTCAGAGATGGAATCTTTTGAGAAAGATGGCACTTGGGACTTGGTGCAGTTGCCTAAGGGGCAGAAAACCCTTCCATGCAAATGGGTTTATAAGATGAAGGCCACTTCTTATTCCTCACCAAAGTACAAAGCAAGATTGGTTGCGAAGGGGTATAAGCAAGAACATGGAGTTGACTTTGATGAGATCTTCTCTCCTGTAGTCAAGATGATTACATTGAGAACCATTTTGGGCTTGGTTGCAGCTGAAGATATGGAGCTCATATAGATGGATGTACGGACTGCATTCTTACATGGTGATCTGCATGAAGACATATATATGTAGCAGCCTGAAGGGTTTGTGGAAAAAGGGAAAGAAAAGATGGTATGTAAACTCAAAAGGAGTTTGTATGGACTGAAACAAGCACCAAGAGAATGGTATCATAAGTTTGACACATTTATGCAATCTCAAGGTTTTCATAGAAGTTAAGTGGATCACTGCTTGTTGTAAAGAAGCTAATTTCCACAGGAAGCCATTAAATTGAAAATACAAGAAATAGACATAAAATGCCAAGGAACCGTAGCCAAGTTGGCTAGGTATGTAATGATATTACCAATGTTGGTTGAGAATCAAATGATGAGTGTCTGCAGCAAGGGATGCACTCAAAGCTATGGTGGCCAAGAGTATTCATCCTCTTAGATGGTGGGAGGTTGAGACCTCAAACATGTAATGTTTGTAAAATGGCAAAAAGATCCTTCACATGTTACACCTTCACCTTTTATACTTACCCTAGACTAAGGCATTTATGCTTTATTACAAGCCATCCCGACCTAAAAGAGCTTTGTGCTCAAAGCTGGAATTGGGACAATTTACAAGGAAAGATTACAAGGATAGCTTTGTAAGCGATTAATCCATGCTACAATGAAACTCCAAGCTGAAGAAGATCTCATATGTCCATGAAGTACAAGTATGAACTTTGAATATACTGTTGAAAACTGTCCAAAACAGGCTGCTACACAAGATCGACCATAACTTGAAGAAGAAATGTCCAATCACCATGTATGAGCTACAGAAACATAGGGGACAATCCCTAGTATCCATCCATGCCATAAAAATCCAATTTTGATGACCATAGAGCAATTATTTTTATGATAGAAATTTAATACAACAAGCTGTCCTGTTCAAATATTACTCTGTTTCTTGCAAAAGCCATGGAAAAGAATCAAGGTACGATGATGGTTTCCAAGTAGACTCCTCCATGGGCAAACTTCGCCATTTAATAAGGTATTCCAGCAGCGAACGGTTCCTTAAAACCTTTTCTCTTTTGCCAGTAACCTTTTTAGGCTCATAAGTGATATGATCATCTTCATCTGTGGGAGGTAACTCTTCTAAAACCTTTATGGCTAGACCCATATATTTCTTAAGTTGGGAAACATGGAAGGTAGAATGAATCCTTGTTGAAGAAGGCAAATCAAGCTTGTATGCAAGCTCACCAACTCGTTTGAGTATTTGATAAGGCCCATAGTAACGATGAGCCAACTTATTATGACCGCCTCTGAGAGAAGCATACCTAGATTTAGGCACTTTGAGAAATACCCAATCTCCTTCTTCAAACTCCAAAGGTCTCCTGTTTTCATTAGCATAAGCCTTCATAACATCTTGTGCCTTCCTAATGTTTTCCTTGCATTGATGCAAAAGAGCTTTCATTTTCTCAACTTCAGCCTTGGCTTTTGGATTCACGTCTTCATGAAAAAGGGCTGAAGGTATTTGCTCTTTGTATCCATAAAGTGCTTCAAATGGCGACATGTCAATGCTCATATGATGAGTGTTATTATAACAGAATTCAGCAAGATGTAACCAATGATCCCACAAAGCTTGAGTGTCATGGTAAAAATGACGAAGATAGACTTCCAACCATTTATTGACACGCTCCGTTTGGCCATTGGTTTGGGGATGATATGTCATGCTAGGAGTCAAAATTGTTCCCATAGAAGTGAATAAACTCCTCCAAAAACGTACCATGAACTTAGTATCACGATCGGAAACTATCTTCAATGGCATACCATGAAGCTTAAAAATACATTCGATGAACTGTTCAGCCACTTGCTTTGCTGTAAATTGAGCCTCGGCAGGGATAAAATGAGCTGATTTAGTCAATCGGTCCACCACCATATAAATGCTATTCCACCTATGCTTTGTTGTAGGTAATCCCACAATAAAATCTATTGTAATATCAGTCCACTTGCCTTGAGGAATAGGAAGTGACTGAAGTAAACCACCAAGCAGAAGAGAGGAATCTTTATTTTGTTGACACAGAAGATATTGCATAACATAATCCTTAACATCCCTTCAAATGCCCTTCCAATAGAAACTCTTATGGATATTGCTAAATGTTTTGAACAACCCATGGTGTCCCGCTAAAGGTGAAGAGTGCATCTCATGCAAGATATGTCTTTGAAAGAAGATTGTGGTGTCAAGAATACTCTACCATGATACCATAAAAGACCGTTGTGCCATTTAAAACTTGGATACTCTTCGCCTTTGCCTTGCTGAAATTCTTGCATCATCTTTGATGCTTGCTCATCAAGCAAATACTTCTCTTGAATGTCATGGATCCAATCCTTATGCACGGTGAAATGGTAGAAATGGAACATGCCCACATTCGTGATAAGGCATCCAGCACCACATTGTCTTTTCCAGCCATATAAGATATTTCAAAGTCATATCCTTGAGAGTAGCTAACCATCGTCGTTACTTGGGAAATAAATTTGGTTGTGAAAGAAAGTATTTCAGCACACGATGATCGCTTTTGACCTTGAAATGGCTGCCATAGATGTAATGATGCCACTTTTTGATAGCATGCAATATTGCTAACATCTCTTACTCATAAACATGTAATTGACACTCCTTGTCATCAAGCTTTTGGCTCTCATAAGCTATGACTCCATGATCTTGACATAAAACAGCCCCAATTCCTCTTCCACTAGCATCCATACATAAGATAAACTTTTTAGAGAAATCCGGGCATACAAGGATGGGTGTTGAAATTAAAAGGGATTTCAGCTCATTGAAACTTTGATTGGTGATGGAGTCCCAAAAGAAAGCCTCCTTTTTGAGTCTATCCGTCAATGGAGCCGCCACATGAGCATAATTCTTGATGAACCTTCTATAGAAGGATGATAACCCAAGGAATCCTCTCAAAGAGGTTGCATTCGTAGGAGTAGGCCATTCTTTAACACATTTTACCTTATTGGGATCCACTCTAATCCCTTATTCTCCCACAACATACTCTAAATATTCAACTTCATCTTCCATGAAAGAACACTTCGTCTTTTGCAAAGAGTGTGTGTCTTCGTAATGTGTCAAAGACCTCTCTCATATGCTTCAAATTCTCATCCTTGGATTTGCTATAGATTAAGATATTATCAAGGAAAACAAGGACTGTTTTGAACAAGAAGGGCTGCAATATTTTATTCACGAGGGCTTGAAAAGTAGCGGGTGCATTGGAAAGCCCAAGTGGCATAACCAAGAAGTAGTATAACCCTCTTTCAGTCCTAAAGGTTGTTTTGAACTCATCTTCTTCCTTCATTCGAATTTGATGATAATCCGATCGAAGATCTATTTTGGTGAAGACCTTTGCATCTTTAAGCTCATCCAAAAGATCATCGATTCGGGAAATAGGATACCTATTCTTGACTGTTGACTTGTTCAAATCTCCATAATCAATACATATGCGAAATGATCCATCATTCTTTTTGACTAAGAGCACGGGAGAGGCAAATGGTGATTGACTTTGCTAAATTAAACCCATTTGTAGCAATTCTTTGACTTGTCGCTCCACTTTTTCGCTTTCAAACTTGGATAAACGATAGGGAGGTTTGTTGATGGGCTTTGTGTTAGGCAACAAATCAATAGGATGGTCAACCTTTCGCTTTGGAGGTAAAGATGATGGTGGCTGAAATAAATCCTTGTATTTCTCCAATAGCTCTTCTAATCTTGGATCCCTTTTCTTTGAAGAAGAAGATGGCTGATTTGTTGATTGCCCTTCATCTACTTTTGCAACAAGCAAAAGAGTGAAGATGCATGACTTGGCATTGATTTCTTTTCGCAATTTCTTCATGGAAATGAGTTCTATTTGTTTGTGGTCTATGCCTTTCGACTCTATGTGCTATCCTTGCCAATTAAATCCCATTTGCATTTGCTCCAAGTCCAAGGTGAATTTGCCAAGTGTTTTCAACCAATTACATCCAATGACAATGTCAATAGGCTCCATATCCAAAGTGATCAAGTCTACTTTTATTGTGCAAGAGGGCGATAACTCAATTGAAGTACATGGACACATTTCTTTACTAGACTCATATGCACCATTGGCAACTTGTATCCGCAAGGAAGAATCCATATCAATGGGTAGCAACTTCAGCCCATTTAAAGATTTGTGTTGACGAAGCTACGAGTGCTACCCGTATCCACTAAAATATATGCAACCTTGCCATTAATGAAACCTTTGAGTCTAAGTGTATTTTTCCCTTTGCAACCGGTCCATGCATCATGTGAGATGGTACACAAGGAAGTATGAGAATCATGATTACCACCTGGATTAAACGGAAATCCATCCATGGGATCATAGAATTTTTCGTTGGTGACATTCTCTTCATCATGAATCTCTTCAACCATTGGATGTGCATCAACATGCAGTAAATTTTCCTCTTGATCTTCTTCTTCTTCAACTTTCACTTCTTGAGTGATCACCATGTTGATTTTTGAGTTCTTAGCTTTACACTTTAGCTTATGATCTTGTGACCACTTCTCCCCACATTTGAAGCATAATCCTTTTGCATGCATTTCCCTAAGCTTGTCGTAAGGAAGGAAGTTGCTGTTAGAATTGTTTTAGGACAGTTTAGGAGCATTTTCAGCTCTTGAAAGAGTACCTCTTGGCTCAGCCACATTTCTAAAAGTTTGCCCCTGTTTCTGTACAAAATTTCCACCCTGTTTAGAGGCATAAACAGTGGGAAATGTTGGCACTTTGCTGTTATAATTGTTTTGATTGTTTTAACCTTTGTTTTCTTGCCTAAAAGAGTCTCTTGATTGGTTGAAAACTTGCCCATACTTTGTAGATTGATTGGAAATATTATTGCCCATACTTCTTTGCTGGAAATTTCCTGCATCTCTTTTGTACTTCAAGGAGTATCTTTCAGCCAATTGTATGGCCTCATGTAATGTTTTTGATTGTTGAGCTCCTACCTTCGATGATAGGGCAGGGTCAAGACAAAAAATGTATTTATTTAGCTTAGCAAAATCTGAAATACCTTCAACGTATATGGAAAGATTCAAGTAGGTGTTGGAATAGTCTCTAACGCATATTCCACTTTAAGCGCATGCATGCCATCTTCTTTGAAGCCTTTCTTTTTCCAAAGGAGACACAAAGACATCAATCATTGCTTGCTTGAACTCCTCCCAAGAGTCAAAGTTTTGCCCAATCTTTTGCATGTAACGCCACCAAGTGTGGGCGTAACTTTCAAGATGAAGAGCTGTGAGATAAATCTTGGCCTCTTCACTTCTAGGGTAAAGGGTGAAGTACAATTCAAGCTTATTAATCCACTCCTCCCATTTCGAAGGTGAAGCATTATCTCCTTTGAAATTAATGATATTGATCTTCTCCTTATATTCTTTTTCATTGTAAGATGGCTGCCCATGAGATTGTTGTCTCCATGAATCTTTATTCCATGATTTTTGTCTAAAAGTAGGTGGCCCAAAACCATGAGATGAAGGTTGTCCATTTGAAACATGCTCTTGGTTTGGGATGTCATGAGCTGATTTTCGCTCATCATGCATTCCACCTTCATGAACTTGATTGTTGACTGCATTTCCTTTTTGTGCATTTGAGGACTGATGATAAAAATTCTTGTAGAAGGGGTCACATCCATGATAATCATTATCCCATCGAGTATTGTCTTGTTCCCCTTCATGTCTATGATTATCCTTTGGACTGCTAAACTGAGGCCTTGGGTTATGAATGCCATGAATTTGTGAAGGATGATGGTTGCCCCTCACTCTAGATGGTTCTCCCATTTCAAAAGTGTGCATTACTGGCTGAGGCTTCTCTTTGCTTGGATGGGAAGGATTACCAACAAAGGGAATTGCATGGGAATCTTCAATAGTTTGAGGTTCTCTTTGTGGCTTGCTTCCAATTTCCTTTATGGCGGAGATGAGCTCTTGGAATAAGGATTTATTGCTTTGCTGTAAATTAGAGATTCCTTGGTTTACTTGTGCCATCCCTTGCAACAAACCTTGATTCATATGGGTTAAACCTTCATTCAAAGCCTTCAAATCCTTAGAAAGGCCTTCATTGACATGTCCCAACTCTTTTGACAGTAGGAGATAATCATTCCCTGCATGCTCTTCATGTATGTCATGCTGTCCTTGATGTGTGCTATAAGCAATCCCAATGCTTAATTCTTTATCTATTTGATCAACATTATGGGCTTTAGTTGTGTAATTTTGATTCTCTTGGAAGTCTCCGACACCATCATTCAATGCCTCAGTAATAGGATCTTTCTTCTTATTCCTGGCCATTAGGAAATAGTGATGTAGTAGTAGACAGTTTGTCACTTAATCCCATGTTTCTTTCAGAATATAGCACCAATCCCAATTCTTAATAGCTCTATGGAAAGCTTATTATATGGAGATATATCAGATTTCAAAAGATATAGTGGATACTTTGGATGAAACAATGTCAAACAGTGTCCCCCTGTATGCTGTCTGGATGCTATCTCAACATACCTAATGTCTAAATTTTCTTTAATGAAATGCAAGTGGGTATTGAGAAATGACTAAATTGAAAGGGATATGGATAGGGCATTACCCTTTTGCAGTAACTCACTGCTTTTACAATGTTCCCACTTACCATTTTCATCATTATTTCAGCCCTATAGCATCAATGCTCAATCATAAAAAAAAAATCCAAGTTTAGGTAGTGAGTAGCATTTATGCAATCAATTGAGCTTCAACATTTGAATGGGCAGAAAAGAACTCATCAAGCAATCATAATCAGTCCTGGGCTGAATTCTACATGCCTTCAATAGGAATTAAGAGGTTCTATTACACTCAATCTCTCTTATGAGCAGTGGGACTGGTTCAACAATTGGATAAAAGAGAGATTAAGCTGAAAGCAATAGAATTACCTCTTTAATGTTGATGGAAAATAGTAGATGAATCCAACCAATCAACCTTCAGCATAAACCACCATCAATAGACCAAGATTTTAGATCATAAGACCACCTTCAAGAAGGCTTTGTCCAATATGATTGCTCCCATGTAATCTTCAGCTCTCGATCAATAAGATTGCTCCAATGCAATCAAAAGAAGTCAATGATTTGATGAAAGTCTACAATAGCTTGTTGGAGAAGATCCTTTGAGATTTAATGAATGTAAATTCTCATTAGAATTATAGATTCCATGAATTTTCAGACATTGCCATGTTCAAGAGGCTGAAAATGCTTTCAAACTTGAATAATTTCTTCAATCTAAGCCCAATCTTTGAAGAATATCTTCAATTGAACCTTCCCGGGGTTGTAGACAACAAAAGCCCCATGAAATTGAAGGAAATAATCCAAAAATTGGATTCTTAAAGCTTGCTGCCCTGTTTTGACTCCATAGCCACCTTTCTTAAAAACTTCAATAGCAAAATGGCATGGATGTCTTCATTCCTATCAATACCTCCTTGAAGAGGATCAGTAGACCAGTCCAAAAGTCATAAGAGAACTTTAAAACTGAGAAAATCCTTGAATCTTCATAAGCTTTTGAAGATCAAGCTGTTCATAACCTTTTATGAGCAAGAAGAAGCCCAATCTTCACAATGTAGTATCAAAGATGGCCAATATTGATGGTTATAAGTATGAGGAACTCTCAGGACTATTAGTATGAGTTGCAACAATCTGTCTCTTTTGAGGCAATTCTCTAATTCTATTGACTTCTCTTGGATGGCCAATGGTTTTGTGCTTTTTAACAAAAGGTGACCTGGACTCCTCATTAAACTATGAAATGTGTCATAGGTCAAGTATAGAGCACACATTCCCTCCTGACGCCTTCCCTTAAAGGTGACTGCAATAGCTGCTACTTGCAATGTAGCTTCATGATTCAAGAGTGAAGATTAACTCCAAATGAACAAGTAGCGACTCTATTTTATGATTCCCTGTAGCGAAAGTCGTTTTCCCTGGATTTTGACAGAGTTTCGTTGCGGCGCTCCATTTGCTCGCCTCTCTAGAGTGTAATCGAATGTGCGAGAAACTTTTGACATAGCCAGATTTGCCTCAATATCGTGATCAGATTGAAAGGCGAAGTCTTCATATTGATATAGCAACATGTATAAATGAAAAAATCACCGAATATGAATTGATTAGGCTTGGCCACATGGCTTACAGAAAAGGATATGCTTTTAGTGGTGAACATGGAATATCTCAGAGTTTCTGTAGCCAAAAAGCAGTATGGGGGACTTCTCCCTGAAGTTCAGAAATTGGAAAAATAAACGAGCCTTATGTTAAGGAGCCGCCTCCTGCAATCTTACATTCTATGTCTGGGGACACTGGTGCTGTGAGGACCGCGAACTCAAACCTGCCTTCAGTATAATGGATTCCCTTCAATTCCCAATTATGCCTACTGCTACTTTGAAACTTCAAGGCTTGATGGAGAGGCTTTAGATGACCATTACAAGGAAGTTAGAAGCCGCATCCTCCCCTCCCCCCCCCCCCCCGCCCCGCCCCTTCCCCCCCTCCCCCCCCCTCTTGAATTTTGACTTGCAAAATGGTGCTCCCTTTGCTCGTTGAGATGCAAGGAATGATGCTTCGTAGATCATAGAGAGAGATTAGGTCACGAAGAGAAGATCAGGTCAAAGAAACTCCATGGAAGCTTCAGCAATGAGGAGAAAGGAAAGTGAGAAACCCTGGATCTCAAAAGAGAAGCTACTCCAATCCCCTTCTCTTTTGACAAGAAAGGCTCCAAACATGGCTTTAATTTGATGTTGACTTGTTTAAAATAGCAAGAAGACCACCATTCTTTTGCCAAGAACCTCCATAATGTCTTTAACTATAGCCGTGGCTAACTGTGGAAGTCTTGCAGTTAGACTTGACACAACAACCAAGATCTGTAATCAGATCTTCCATGAAAATGACCTTCCTAGCTAGATCATAATCATGAAAATGATGGAATTAAAGCCTGCCTTGGATCAAAGCTAGTCTCTGATACCAATGTAAAGAAGCTAATTTCCATAGGAAGCCATTAAACTGAAAATACATGAAATAGACGTAAAATGCCAAGGAACCATAGCCAAGGTTACTAGGTATGTAATGATATTACCAATGTTGGTTGAGAATCAAATGATGAGTGGCTGTAGCAAGGTATGCACCCCAAGCTATGGTGGCGAAGAGTATTCACCCTTTTAGATGGTGGGAGGTTGAGACCTCAAACATGTAATGTTTGTAGAAAGGCAAAGAAGATCCTTCACATGTTACACCTCCACGTTTTATACTTACCCTAGACTAAGGAATTTATGCTTTATTACACTTGTACACCAAGGAGGCCACAGATGGCAGCTTGATTATCTTGGTTTTGTATGTTGATGACATGCTGATCTTGGCAGGGATACTAATGCCTTGGACTCACTGAAGCAAAGTCTTCATGGTAACTTTGACATGAAGGATCTTGGTGATGCAAATTACATGCTTGGCATGCGAATACTCAGAGATAGATCAAAAGATTACTCTATCTATCTCAACAGGAGTATATTTCCAAGGTTTTGTAGCGTTTCAATATGGAGGGGAAGAAAACAATTGGGGTTCCATTGCCTCCATATGTGAAACTCAGTGCAGAGGACATCCCTACATCTGATGATGAGAAGGCTGAAATGGCCAAGATACCATATGCTTCAGTTGTTGGCAGTTTGATGTATGCTATGGTTGCTACAAGTCTTGATATTGCCTTTGCAGTGGGAGTGGTTAGTAGATACATGGCAAACCCTGGTAAAAAGCATTGGGAAGCAGTGAAAGGTGTTATGAGATACCTCAAAGGCACAAAGGAGTTGTGCATATGCTTTGGAAAGCAGAAGGCATTTGTTGTTGGCTTTACGGATGCAGACTATGCTGGTCATGCGGATTGCAGGAAGTCCACTTCTGGGTATGTGTTTACCTTCACAGAACAAGCAATCTCTTGGATCTCCAGACTACAAAAGTGTGTTGTGTCGTCTACTACAGAGGTAGAGTATGTGGCTGCCACCACTGAGGCATGCAAGGAGGCTTTATGGCTTTCATATTTGGTGGGAGAGCTTGGCATAATAGAGTTACCTGTTCTCCATTGTGATAGTCAGAGTGCTATCATACTAGCACGGAATCTTTTCTTTCATGCAAAGACGAAGCACACACAGGTGAAGTATCACTTCATTAGAGATATACTTGACAGCAAGAGCATTGAGCTTGTCAAAGTGCATAAGGATGATAATCCTGCAGATATTCTCACGAACGGTCTTCCAGAAGAGCGGTTTGCTCATTGCCTACAGATGATGGGAGTTGGATAGACATATGTATTTCAGCTTTGTACATACCTAGACTTAGCTGATTCTTTTCTCTCCTTAAGGCACATTGCCATTACGGGTGTGAACACACCCCTAACACATTTGTACTTTCATATATATATCTATCTAAAAACCTGAAGAGGTACACTCCTGATTGTACCCACAAGTCCTGCTTACTCTTACTCTCTACTCTGCACTCTCTCTCTCACTCTGTCTCTCTGCTAAAAGCAAGCATTGCGTGTCTCGATCCTCGCATCTCTGAGCTCAAGAATGCAATGTATGGTGTAATGCAAAGAGAGATGCTAGATGTCATGCTTACGTAAAATGCAATGGAACAATGTCACTTGGATAGTGCCCTCGCACGGAAATTGTTTACTTACCCAAGTACCCTTTTATAATATGTCATCTTGACAATGCGGATGAAGTTACAAATATCCATAAGTACAACACAAAAGAATAAATGAATGAATGAATGTCTAAAAGTTGTAAGTATCATCACTGTCACTATCAAGAGAAGTAGCTGCCCCCTCTCAAATTGGAAGGGAAAGCAAGAGGAAAACACCCTCTCCCTGTCAATCTGAAGAAATAGGGGAGGGTGTATCCAAGTCAATCCTAGGTAGAAGGTATTGAAGAACTGGCCGATTGATTGATTTGGTCAAAATGTCTATAAAATTATTTGATGAAGGCACAAACTCTAGGCGGATAGTGCCTATCTCAACTTGCTCTCTGGAAAAGTGGAAGTGGACTCTCACATGCCACGTTTGTGGTGTGATGATCGGATTGTCTGTAAGGGCAATAGCACTCTAGTTGCCGTAGTAAACAATGGTGGGAGAATCACAAGGGAAGTGGAGTGCTGCTAGTAAGCTCCTAAGATAGATAGTCTCGGTGGTGCCATCGAAGAGAGCCCTATATTGAGCCTCGGTTGTGGAAGCCACCACCGTCTCTTGCTTACGGTTGTACCAAGAAATGGGAGCTGTGCCCAAGGTGAAGAGGTAGCCGCTATGGGAACGTCGAGTGTTAGGATCTCCTTCCCAATTAGAATCAGTGTATCCCTATAAACATAAACCAAAACCATAAGTGAGGCCATAAGAAAAAGTACACCATAAATAACGTAATACATGAAGACATGCAATCCAATGTGACATCGTAGGTGCTGTGAAATACTGATTGAGAATGTTGACTGAGTAAGCTATGTCTAGCCTAGTATGAATTAACCAAAGAAGTTTCCCTACAACAAACCTATAGGTATACGCATCGAAGAGTTGACCTAGGGTATCTTTTGACAAGTGGACAGTAGGATCAAGAGGTGTGGCCAATGGCAGTGTGTGATCCGTAGTGAATTGTTTCACGAGCTGAAGTGCGTACTTCTATTGTGACACAAAAATATAACCCCTAGATTGAACTATCTTGATTCCCAAGAAGTAAGACAACAAACCGAGGTTTGTCATCTCAAATGTAGCACTAAGCTTTGCCTTGATTTCTACTCGGGTAGTGAGCTTTGCTATTTTATCATCAGGCGTGTGTGTGTATGCACAACACTTGAAGACTTTGAAGTGGGATACGACAAATTGAGAGCCAAAGAATGCCTCATACAAGGTCTTTTGAGGATGAGCCGCAATCGAACACTGGTTGAGGATGTACACTGCAGTGTTAGTAGCCTCAACCCAAATGCCAGGGAGTTCTACTGTGACTGTTTGGTTTCTACGCTCTACGACTCTGTTTTGAGAGGGGGAGTTGGTAGAGGTGAGTTGGTGAGAGATACCATGTTATTGTAGAAACTCGGAAAACTCATGGGAGATGAACTCACTACTGCTATCACTCCTCATGTAATCAACATGACGACTCGTCTGGTTATGAATCAGCAGCACTTAAGCAAAGAAATATGTGAAAGCATCGGACTTATGCTTGAGGAAGTACATCCACATGTATCTTGAATAATCATCGACTATTAAAAAGAAGTACAACGTGCCGTTTAAGGCGGCAGTGGATATGGGTCCACAAAGATCAACGTCAATTAATCTAAGAGGTGCCTCAGCTCTATGTGTAGACTACTAAGGGAATGGGATACAATGTTGCTTCTTGAGTTGACATGCTTTACAAACATCTCAAGCTAGCTTCCGGTGAGGAAGGCCCTCAAATATCTCACAGCGAGACAACTCATAAAGAGAGTCATAGCCAAGATGCCCTAGGCGGAAATGCCAAAGACGCTCATTGTTTGTAGACTCTCGAGATATGGCTAACACTTGGAAGCGATGGAACACGGAGCCCTTCTCGACTGTCAGCTCGGAAAGAAAATGAGTCGTGTGGTATAGGCCATTAGGTTGTGCCTTACCGTGAGAAATCACTAAACTAGTCTGAGAGTCAAGAATCTCGACTATGGTTGCTGTAAGAGAACTACTCGCTCTAACCAGCAAAGCTACTGAATAGATGACAAGTTCACCCCAAGCTGAGGGACATAGTATATATTGTCCAGCGAAGCCAAATTGGGCCCTTGTCAGTGGCAAAACTGATGCAACCTTGAGCCTAGATCTTGACTGAGGAGTTGTTTCCTAATACCTATGTGGGCCCACTCGACTATAGGGGTTGGGTACGGAAGATGTCCTCTATAGGAGTCATGTGATGTGTAGCTCCACTGTCCACAATTCAAACAAGTGTTGATGTGCTCGGCTATGATGAGTGGGCCTATGTGGTAAGCTCGTCGGGAGCCAACTCATAGATGTGGATGAGACTTGCATCAGATGTATTTGCAGAGACGATGTGGGCTTATGCAGACCGGTCAGACAAGCTCTCTGGAGTTGAGAACATTGTCAAGACTGAGACGGCTAATCGGCGGAAGTGTGAGTCTGACCTCTCCATTGCCCCTGGCCATCACCCTACCTGTCATGAGGACATGTATTTTTGAAATCTCACTTAACATGTGGATTAATTTTTAATCACATGGTTAAGTAAATGTTGCACATTTGAGCTATAATTGGGGTTAGAGTAAATTTACGAGCCTAGGACTTGAGAAAATCACGGGATGTCAAAGGCAAAAGTTGCTATAAGTTATGCTGCACAAGTACTTGGTGGTATCTGGTGCCAGTTGTTGGCCTAGGTCATTCCTTTTGCCATAAGTGTCAGTTGGCGACACTAGAGAAGTGGCCTTTAATGGTACCTAATGCCAATTTGATTGTCAAAGATTATGCAGAGACACTCAAGAATGGAAGTTGCCTAGCCAATTTAATTATTGGCCAGTTAGATTATTTTTCAGGGCACCAAAATAATTATTATTAGATTAATTTTCAGTATTTAAAGACTGAAAATTAAAATTTAATTATAGATAATGCGAGAAAAACCATTTAGGAAGGTTGCGACTTGTCAAAAATGCCCATGCAAGACTGAAAAACGTCTTTAGAGGTTGGAGAGAGGCATTTTTAGTGGATTCTGCTTGTAAGAGAGAGGGAGGAGATGCTATTTGTTTGATTTGCAGCCATTGGAGGACCTTGTGAGGCAGCCAAGGGTAGGAGAAGACCAATCAACAGCAGGTGACAGCATCTACAGACTGTTGAGAAAGGGCAGTAGCAGTAAATGACTGATTTTCTTTAGTTCTTTGCATCTACAAGCTATTGAGATAGGGCGGCAGCAATAAATGACGGATTCTCTTCAGTTCTTCGCAAATAATTTTGAATTTTCTCTCTCCTCAACATTCTCTCTCATCTCTCAGCCTTTCTACAGCCTTGCTCCAAAGATTGCAGCATTGAGATCACCAGAGGTTGAGAAATTTTAGATTTCTCTTCTGTAAACCCTAATTTGTAGCTTGTTCACCAAGAAGGCAGTAGATAGCAGTTTGATTATCTTGGTTTTGTATGTTGATGACATGCTGATTACTGGCAGGGATACTCATGCTTTGGATTCATTGAAGCAAAGTCTTCATGGCAGCTTTGGCATGAAGGAACTTGGTGATGCAAATCACATTCTTGGCATGCGAATACTCAAAGATAGATCGAAAGGCTTACTCTATCTATCTTAGCAGGAGTATATCTTCAAAGTTTTGCAGCGTTTCAATATGGAGGGGGGGAAAACAATTGGGGTTCCATTGCCTCCATATGTGAAACTCAGTGCAGATCCCTACATCTGATGATGAGAAGGCTGAAATGGCCAAGATACCATATGCTTTAGCTGTTGGCAGTTTGATGTATGCTATGGTTGCTACAAGTCTTGACATTGCCTTTGCAGTGGGTGGGGTTAGTGGATACATGGCAAACCCCGGTAAAAAGCATTGGGAAGCAGTGAAAGGTATTATGAGATATCTCAAAGACACAAAGAAGTTGTGCATCTACTTTGGAAAGGAGAAGGCATCTGTTGTTGGCTTTACGGATGCAGACTATGTTGGTCATGCGGATTGCAGGAAGTCCACTTCTGGGTATGTGTTTACCTTCACAGGAGGACAAGCAATCTCTTGGATCTCTAGGGTACAAAAGTGTGTTGCGTTGTCTACTACAGAGGCAGAGTATGTGGCTGCCATTGAGGCATGCAAGGAGGCTTTATGGTTTTCACATCTGGTGGGAGAGCTTGGCATAACAGAGTTACATGTTCTCCATTGTGATAGTCAGAGTGCTATCATGCTAGCACGGAATCCCGTCTTTCATGCAAAGACGAAGCACACACAGGTGAAGTATCACTTCATTAGAGATATACTTGACAGCAAGAGCATTGAACTTGTCAAAGTGCATACAGATGATAATCCTGCAGATCTTCTCACGACTCACGAAGGGTCTTCCAGAAGAGCGGTTTGCTCATTGCCGACAGATGATGGGAGTTGGATAGATATATGTATTTCAGCTTTGTACATACCTAGACTTAGTTGATTCTTCTCTCCTCTTAAGGCACATTGCCTTTAGGTGGGAGGTTGTTAGTAATAAAGGCCTCGTGCCTTTTAAATGTGCTCGGGTGTGAAATGACATTAATCAATTAGTTAATTTCTAGTTCCTAATGTTACCACCATTGACATTAATGGATAATAAAATTATCTAGATCAAAATCTATCATGAGGTACCACCTAGTATCTATCAAGTACAACTTATTACTTCTTTTGCCATTGACACACATTTGTTGAGAGTCATTAGCCATCTCTTGTGCCACTTGAGCAGTGCCACATTGCAGTAGTTGGATTGTCCAGATGCAGTCGGCTGCATTAAATGCAGCCGACCTGATTATTTCAGGTATCTTTTAGGCATTACTTTCAGCCTTTATAAGGCTGAGTTTCCAGTAGTCTTGAACACTTGTATTGGACAGATTTCAGCCTGTTGGTGACGGTGATTGCACTCAGGGATGATGGAGATCGAGGTCCTCGAGGTGGAGACATACACAGATATTTTCTCTGCACCTGTGTATAATTTTGCATCCTTATACAACATTCTTCACTGCAGATTTTCTGCGTTTCATTGTCTCTTTCTCTCTCTCCTCTTCGCTTTCTCTTCACTCCTTGTCATGGTCATTTGCTTCCGCATTGCTTCACTTTGACATGGTATGAGAGCATTGAAGGACTGGTGGACCTATCTAAAGAGAAGTTTTGAGCGCGACACAAGATTGCGTTTTCAGCGTTCAAGTGCGAGTAGGTGGGCTGCACATTAGAACAAGACTGAGGTGAGCGTGGGCGTGCGAGAAAAGAGAAGATTTGCTGAAGTTGCTGTTGTTAGAGAAGGAATAAGGTTGCGTTTTTGGCCTGCAGATTTTACCTTTTCATCGCCTTCGGCGGGTGAAGAAGGAACGGGATGAGCGAACCTCAGCCCTAGTAGGTTGTATTTTCAGAAGGGGGCTGCTTTTTGTGTTTTATGCAGGCATTGTGGGTGGAGATGTCTTCTGAGGCCTAGACAAAGTTTCAGGTGATCATGGACCGGAAGGTGCCCGTCCTATCGGCTCTTCCTTTAGATCAAAAGCTCGATGGTGAGAACTACCGCATCTAGTGGGTTATGATGCTTGCCATATTGGAGTTCTATTATTTGGTGGAGCTTGTTACAGAGGCTATTAACCGTGCTTCTTCACGAGACGAGTCCAGACTCTCTTCTAGTGAGAAGGCGGAGTTGGCAAAGGCTCAAGCACATTGGGATAAACTCAATGCACGCATTCGCTCGTTTTTATTTCTCATGTACTACAGCTGTTATCTCTCACATAGAGCATTTGACAGTGGCTAGGGAGATATGGCTGGAGTTGGATCAGATGTATAATTGGATGACCGTTATGAAGCGTGTCTTTGGAAGTGCAAATGAGAACTATGAGTGTCAACAAGTCATTATCCATGCGGGAGCATATCAACAAGCTAAGGTAGCTTTAGACACAGGGAAGGTGATCACTTCTGAAGTCATGACGATAACTCTTCTCTCATAGTTACTGCCTCGCTTCAGTGGTTTTTATTCCGCCTTGATTGCTTCAGGGCGGTCTAAGACTCTTCGGTGGGAAGAGTTGGTTCCTATGGTCTTGGACTAAGAGGAGCAATTGAAAGGAACCAATGCTTTGAAGTCTGAAGCTTTGGTTGGTCAATCCTCTCAGAAGAAGGGGAAGGATCAAAAGAAGAAGAAGAAAGACAAATCTAAGAAGGAAAAAGAGTCTACTTATCACATTTGTGGCAAAACAGGTCACTAGAAGAAGGATTGCCGCGATAAGGAGAAGAAGGAGAAGGTAAAGAAGAATGATGTGTAATGACTCGTGAGGGCTCAAGATTTTGGATGGGAGATTGATTTTTTTGTGATTTTGTTTAGTTATTGAAATTTGTCAATCTAGTATCTATTCTTGTATTGAGATTTGAATATTATACGACCTTAGTCTCATTTATAAGTTATTTATGATATATTACGATTCATTCTCGATTTTGAAATTTTGTCAGTTTGTTTTGAAATGAGAATCATGATGTTGCAACTTGACTCAATCCATGTTATAGATAGGCTATTTACATGTTAATTTCAATTTTCTTTGTATGATATATATGAATCATAATGTTTGAGTTCTAAACCATAGTATAGCTTGTCCAAAGACTAACTTTGACATAAGTGACAAGTCAATAATGGATCATGGATATGTAACGTATAATGCATTATTCTCAATTGACTCTATTATCACTCAAGCTCAATTAGCCATTCTTTGTTTAAGAGAGTTTCATAGAGGTTTAGAACCTCTTTTCCCAATCAAAACTATTAAAAATCCCTATATAAAAAAATCCGCGTTTCTTATTTTACCCCCTCTTAAAAGAAACTTACGAAACATGTTTCTGACGTTTCGTTTCTAAAGGTTTTTGACATTTTTGGCTGCTATGGTGATGCTTATGTTCACATCCCAAAGGCACAACGTGACAAATTTGAAGTGTCTTCCAGAAAACAGGTGTTTGTGGGCTATAGCTCGCAATCTCAAGGCTACCGATTGTATGATCCTGTCAAGCAGGATGTCTACACGAGCCATGATGTTCGTTTTGTGGAGGTTCTAGCCCCAGAGGGGGGTGAGAATCACCTTGTACTTGGAGATCCCAGTGATATCTGGGCCCCAACGATTGTTCCTCTCGAGCCTGTATCTCTTGAGGATTCTTCTTCGGATGAGGAGCCTACTACCCAACCACCGGATTCACTGATTGGTCCTCCATTGCCAGTGGACCTTCCAGAAACTTCAGCAGATGGAGAGCGTCGAGGCGAGAATTCAGCCTCCTTGTTGGGCCCATGACACTCTTCGAGATTCAGGGATCGAGGAGGTGTCTGAGGAGTGGGAACTGCAAGATGGACCGCAGAGGTCACGGCGGCACTAGGCACATTCTACGGAGCTTGTTTGCTCTAACTATTGTTTGATGTCCCGTGTTATGCAGGATAGGGAGCCTACATTAGTGAAGGAGGCTTTACAGTTTGATCACTGGCAGAAAGCGATGGAAGCCGAGTTGGAGGCTATTGAGCGGAATGGCACTTGGTTCCTTCTGCCTCGTCCCTCTCATAAGAAGGTGATTTGTGTCAAATGGGTCTTCAAGACCAAGTATCATAGTAATGGCTCTTTGGACAAGTACAAGGCTCGCCTTGTTGCTAAAGCTTTTGCACAGCACCCAGGTGTTGATTTCCATGATACTTTTGTCCCCACTGCTCACATGGCGACTATTCGTGTTGTTCTTGCCTTGACTGGTCATAGGAGATGGCTTGCTTTTTAGTTGGATGTGAAGTTGGCCTTCTTGAATGGTGATTTGAAGGAGGAGATCTATGTAGAGCAGCCTCCTGGCTTTGGTTCCTTAGATGGGCAGGTTTACAGGTTGAAGAAGGCCTTGTATGGCCTGAAGCAAGCTCCACGCTCTTGGAACGAGAAGATTGATTCATTTCTCCAAGCCAAGTTGGAATATCGGCGCTCAAGGGCCGCTCCGCAGCTTTATGTGCACACTTCCGAGGGTGGTCGTGTGTTTTTTGTTTTGTATGTTGATGACTTGATTGTTACAGGTGATCATACCTAGAAGGTCGAAGAGATGAAGGCAGCCCTACATCAGAAGTTCGAGATGACAGATTTAGGACTTCTCCACATGTAACAATTGGATGCAAGGATTGAGAGATTTTGTAAGGTGTATACAAGAGGCATGAGTTGCAAAGACTAGTTTGAAATGCCTAGCGTTTAGCTATGGAGACGCCTGATAGTAAGAGAGAATGCAATAGACTTCGATACAATGTTCAAAATGCAAGTTCTAAACCACAATCATTAGAGTAAGTGGGTGCCATGAGAAAATGGAGCCATGAGAGAGATGAAGAACTGCACACTTGATTCATTCTTCATTAACAAGGTGACTTTAAATAGACAAGGAACGTGTCAGTTAGGGCTCTGATCAATGCTTCAAAGATCAGCCCACAATCACCTTTCCACCTCCCTAAAATGGAGGATGCACCACTTGATTTGTACCACCTCTTGGTGGTTTCTATAGTCCTATTCTGATTGAAACTGTTCATGGATTATGTCACCGCTTGCATCATTGGCTTAGCATGCTGCCATGCTTTAGGACTAGGGTTCTCGTGAATCATAAATGAATCCAAACGACCCTGGTCCACTCTTGCACTCTCAACAAGCAAAGCATAATAGCTATATACCAATTTGTACTGAAGTGTGGACAAATATGCCGGATGTGCAAAACAGCAAAGATAACTGGATTTCAGTCTTGATGGGCAGCAATTAGGTGTGATGTGGCAGACAGCAGCCAAGACAGGGTGCTGATGAACAGGGCACGAACTCTCCTCAGATCTGCTGTGCTAACTGCTGCATATCCTCCAAGGAAAGACCCTCAATCTGCACCTCACAGACAGTGGTGGTCCTCTCCAAACATGTCACAGGCTGAGTGCTGCTGCTTAACTGCAGGATGGAGGATGGGAATCGAGCTACTCAGGAGTGCTTTACTGGATTGGGCAGTAGAGCAGCAGGTCATGTTAGTGCTCTATCATTCTGGTTCAGTTCCACCTCTTTGTTCACTGATTTGTCCTAGCATTGATACATATAAACCTACATGTTCTAAAGCAAACAATTTTATGGCATAGAAGATTTCTTCCTTTCTTTGGTTTAATTACACCCCAAATGTGTTTTGCAATGTTTCAGATTCGATTGAAGTGTGGTTTAGGGACAACAGTTTTTGAGTAAGTGGTTTGATTTGCAGGGGGGATCAAATGCTGGCCATACTATATACAATAATGAAGGAAAGAAGTTTGCTCTTCATCTTATACCATCAGGAATACTAAATGAAAACACTGTGTGTGTAATTGGCAATGGAGTTGTTGCTCATTTACCGACCTTCTTTGATGAGGTAGACAGGCTTGAGTCCAGTGGTGTTTATTGCAAAGGAAGACTTCTGATTTCTGATCGTGCCCATCTGCTGTTTGATTTGCATCAAACAGTTGATGGCTTACGGGAAGCTGAACTTCAAGGGTCTATGATTGGAACAACCAAGCGTGGTATTGGACCATGCTATGCAAGCAAAGCCATCCGGAATGGTGTGAGAGTGACTGACCTAAGGCATATTGACACCTTTAGGGAAAAGTTGGCTTTACTTCACTGGGATGCATCATCTCGGTTCAAAGGCTTTGAATATGATGAGAAATTGATTAACAAAGAGGTAGATAGATACAAGAAATTTGCTGAACGCCTGGAGCCTTTCATCACAGATACTGTACAATATGTCAATGATGCTTACCGAAATGAGAAGAGAGTGTTGGTAGAGGGTGGTCAGGCCACCATGCTGGATGTGGATTTCGGCACTTACCCTTTTGTGACTTCATCAAATCCATCAGCGGGTGGAATTTGCACAGGGCTAGGCATTGCCCCTAGAGTTATTGGGGATATAGTTGGTGTGGTATGTGTTTCTTTGGAATTGATTATGGTGCTGGACTTCTATGGAAATGCAAATTCATCATCAGCTAGGTAGCTTTTTAGCCTGAATGTGCAATATATTGAACCGTAGGTAAAAGCATACTCCACAAGGGTGGGGCAAGGACCTTATCCCACTGAATTGTTTGGGGAACTTGGGGAGACAATCCGAGCTGCTGGTTATGAGTATGGCACTACTACAGGAAGACCTCGCCGCTGTGGATGGCTTGACATTGTTGCACTGAAATTTTCCAGCCAGATTAATGGGTTTTCATGCCTGAATATGACTAAGTTGGATGTTCTATCAAGTCTGCAATCCCTGAAGCTTGGAGTGGCATACCGTGCCAAGGATGGGAAAGTCCTGCCTACTTTTCCTGCTGATTTGCAGGTTCTTGGAGATGTTGAGGTATGCAATCCCCCCCCCTCTCTCTCTCTCTCTTTTTCGTACAAGGTAATTGTATTAATTACGAAATAGTACTCTCTCTCTCTCTCTCTCTCTCTCTCTCTCATAAAGCGCTGGATCATGTGAGTATGCACACATAAGTACTGGATGAGCAAACACAGAGTATTCCAGGACACAGTGGCTCTGGAGTACAGTTGGAGTCTGGTGAGCTCTCTTGTTGTTTGTACTTGGATAATAGCTGCATAGACATGTTTTATGCTCGTGGTGCATGTAATTGGCTTGTTAAGGTTTATGTATTATGTGTCTGAACTTACAGGTTGTGTACGAAGAACTTCCAGGATGGCAAGTTGATATTTCTTCAGTGAGAAAGTATAAAGACCTACCTGCAGCTGCAAGGCTCTACGTCGAAAAAGTAGAGTCACTTATTGGGATACCTGTTCGCTTCATTGGTGTTGGACCTGGACGTGATGCGATGATCGTCAAGGACTAGCAAGAGCAGCGGTTTTAAGCAGACTGTATTTATTGTTGTGCCGAAATGATTGATGGTTTAATAATGAATGTCCTCATTTGAGACCGCAGTGTGCTGAGAATGTTCAGGATTTTTCGTAACCTGAAGTTTTCTGGCCTATCTCTATAATCACACTAATCCTTCTGACAAGTTAGCTTGAGGGATTGAAAATCACCAACTATGTAACAATGAAAATCCTCTGCAAGCTGCACTCACTGGCATCAAAGCATTTAGACTTGGCAGTGAGATGTCTTTTATCCCTGTTCCAAGTATGCAGATTTTTATCTTCTTTAGAAGTGAACTTTATTGAAAAATCCTTTCTAAGCATACATCTGCATAAAGTGTTAATACAAAGTAAATACAACATATACATTTCATCGAGTCTCTAAAGTAACCCTTGTGAACTTGTTGTTGCAATGTTATAATGAATAGTAGCCACAAGCAATCAAACCTACAAAGTATGGCATAATAAAAAAGATATGGATATTGAACACCTTTATGTTGATAAACCATGACACTACATTTTCCACTTCTAACTACAAATAAAACTGAAAAGGTCACTTGTTGAAATTTATATGAGTAGACTCAAAACTTGGTGAACTTAATAGTTTTGAATATAAGTAGATTCAAAACTTGTTGAACAGTAGTTTGGATTTTTTTTCTCGAGATGTTCTATTCAAGGATAACAAGAATATAGCGCGGTTACTTTTACACTTGACTTATCAAAAGGGTATCCTATACAATGTGTTTTAAACCACACGTTCTAATTGGTCTTGAGAGAGAGAGAGATGGAAATACAAAGTCTATTATGATGCGGTTTCTTAAGTTGAAGCTTGAAGTAATAAAATACTTTTTGATGGTGTGATGGAGTAGTAGTTAACAAGATTGCCATATCTCTTATTCTTCCCCTCCTGTGTGTGTGTGTGTGTGTGTGTGTGTAAATAATATACATGTGTACATATATGTCGTGCATGTGCAAGTGTATGCATGTGTATATTAGGGCAAAGATTTTCATATCACATTGAAAAACCATTGCTAAAGAACAACTACTAAGTCAACAACCATGTATTACCAAGGCGCGTATGTTTACATTAGATTAAGCATACAATATACAAGATACAAAGGATTTGAATCCATTTATAACTAATTGCCAAAATGATATTGCCTTCATATTGGAATCATAGTACAAAAGAAGCAACAAGTATTATATACTATTTTCAACGAGCAAGTTATAATCCGAGGTTTCAACAATAATACACCACAAAAGGAGTAGGTGGCAGATATGTTACATGCATCCATACAACAATACCCAGTAAGAACAAGCCATGTTGATGCATATTGTAGGTGTCAATAACCTACTATAGTTGTCATCCAAGTTCGTTCATATTATGGATTACCTTATTGGAATCCACGATTGTTACTAGCTTGTATAGTTGTAGCCAAGTGGTTTCAACAACTTGGTTGCAATGGATTGGATAACCAACTAATGACTAGAGAACACCCAATATTTTTCTTCATTAAGGGGATATTTATACAATTTTTGTATTAATATCTAGGTGTTGTAGGGATAGTAGAATGCATCTCATATGCCCAAGGGAATAAGGAGAAATTTTACTATTGACTTCTCTTAGGTTCATAGTTGTACATGGGTTAGTATTCAAGCATTCATGCTTATGCAACATGTGTCCTATTCAATATATATCTAATCCTCGTTACATGTAAGCTCTACATATTTCTAGGCTTAGGCAAGGTTGGCTATATACCTAAACCAAATGCAACAAATATCACATGCATAGTTGTGCCTATATCATAACCAAACAAGTACACGAATACACACAAAATGCTAAGAAGGGTTGAGTGCATTGTTCAAAGAGTCACACTAATGGATTATGTGCCCATGTTGGTGGGAGCATAATATCCTTTAAGATAGAAGAAAACATATTGTGTGTGTATGTGACTAGTAGAACAAATGTTGGTAAATTAATAAGAAAACATTGTTGGGGGTAAATGCGCATGTGCCCAGCTAAGTGTGTATTAGTTACATGATAGTATCTGCATATCCGTACACCTTTACATTGTAGGTGGTGGGTACCTATCACTCACTTCATTCTTTATTCTTTCAGTGACATTTGAATAAAGAAAAGATCGGTCACACATTGTGAATGTTGGAGTTTTCACATCTCTCTCTCTCTCTCTTTGTGGCTCTTGCTCCTTCCACCATAGCTTTTACTTGTGCTTCGTGCTTTCAATTTAGGACTCACTCTCTTCAATTGGTATCATGGATATCTTTCTTGAGAGCTTAAGTCCGATTCGGCATTGCTTCAACTTGTGGAGAAAAGCTTTAGTTAAGAGTTTCAATGGCAACCATGGATTCTTCACCCCGAGGTATGCATTGAGTTTTATCGTTTTTTTTTCCTCCCTTTGCAACTTGTTTCAAGGCATTACTCAGTTTATTTGAGCACCTTAGAGTGCTCCCAAGGCCTCAATACTAGTAGTAAGAGTAGCAACAACCCAAATTGTGCTTCTTGCTACTGCCTACTCCCTAATAGTTTTAGCTCCATCCTTCAACTCCTAGTAGTCCTCCCGACTCTTGGCAATCTTTGGAATCTTCCCCAATATCTTTGGCATTAGTTGGAGCTCTTGGAATTAGCCATTGATTCACAATTTGTGACAGTTTACTATTATACAGTGCAATATAGCACTTCATTCATTGTCTGGAGGTCACTTCTGCTTCCCAAGATGTCTATTTGATGTCGGATCATCTGGGGATGTTATGCCAATGTATTGGAATGCTATGGGTCTGATTTGAGCATGTTTTTACTAAGTTTTATAGTGTTTTTTTGATGTTATAATAACTAGGATTGAAGCTCATTTAATTAGTAAATATATGCTTATTGCTCTTGGGTGCTTACCGACTACTTGGGTGATGTACTAATACTTATGGCTTATGTTACATGCTTGGTTATGCTCCTGGATTGCTTTTGAGCTGAGATTGGAGCTTGACATTGATTGTCACTCAGTGTTATGTATGGTTATTTGATGCTCCAATAAGAGATTTGTAAGCTACTTGGATTGGATGCTCCCTAATATATGCTACTTAGATCTTGGATGTATATGGATGCCTTTCACATGATGTTTTGAGCTTTGTTTAATCATTTGGCATTCAACTTTCGTTTTAGTGGGGGAGCCACTTCTTGACCTTTGGATATTACATTGAGCATTTGGTTATGCAGTTGAGCTTGAGGGTCTTACAGTGAGACCGTGGGATGTGGTGACATGTATATGCTCTTATCATGCTTTATGTACGTAGTTGATGCTTAGTGGGACGTGGTGACATGTATATGCTCTTGTCATGCTTTATGTACGTAGTTGATGATTAGTGGGCTGATACAAATTTACTTTTGGGTTGGTATCTATCTCTGTTACATGATGTTATCAGTGACGTATGTATCTTGGTTGGTTATGTACTGAGCTTCCATTACATTGTTTAGTCCATTGTGCCTCCAGTTGTGGTCTCTTCTATTACCCATGCGACCCGCCCTATGCATGATGGCTATGCCTATGGAATGTATCTTAGTCTAACTCACTAATTCTTTGACAGTTCTTGGTACCAGTTGCATATTCACTCATTGCTAGTTGAAGCTATTCCTTGTTGGTAGCAGTTTGTCTTATATCAACGATTGTCCATCTTTAGCATTGATTTCTTACTGATGTACTTCATCTTCAACATGATGTAATTACATTTTATTGCACTATTTATGCAAGTAATCACCTTCATTTCACAGTTTTTTGCATTGAATATTATGACAGTTCATTACTTGGTTAGTATCCCTTGTTTTCAACTTGAGCTAGTAGTGGTTTTAGGGTTGTTTGTAGTAATTATAACAACCTAATTTGGTAGTTTGTGCACTTTTTTGTCTTCATTATGGCTAGTGACTTGATTAATAGTGTCTTCATTATGGGTAGTGACTCGATTGATAGTGCTATTTTTAATATTGATAAGTTGGATGGCACCAACTACAGCTACTAGAAGGCTCAAGTCTAGCAATTTTTAGTATAGAAAATGTAGGTTAGGACTTTGAAACATAAGGATGTCAAGCCCGAACTTATTGATGTAGAGGATTGGATTGAATTAGATGACTTATGTAAGTCCAGCATCATATTATCCCTCTCTAAGCAGGTATTCTATAATATTGAATCTAATGGGTAGTTTGCATGGGAATTATGGGAAAAGATTCACAATGTCTATGACAAGCAGAGCCTCGCTTCTTAGATATACTCACTAAAGAAACTCATGGACCTTCGCATGAAGGAGGACACTTCTATGTCAGCTCACTTAAATGACTTTCATTCTATTATCAGTCATTTGTCTTCGTAGGGGATTACATTTAAGAGCACTCTTTTTTCCATGTTTCTCTTAGTTACACTGCCTGAATCATTGCATACCTTTTGTATGGCTATGCGTGTCAATATACCTACTCATGGGTTAAAGTTGAATATAGATGGTGCACTCTTGACTGAAGAGGTTGAAAAAAGAATATCAATGCTTCTTGCACCTCTCATGCTTTGACAGTTAGAGGCCATAATGGTAAGGGTGGTAATGATCATTGTGGGAGAGATTCTCTTAGTCACGTGGACAAGCTCGTAATAAGTCCCATGGCCATAAGTCCTCATTGACTTGTCATTATTATTGTGGGAAAGTAGGGCATATTTAGCCATAGTGCCATAAGATGCGTGAGGACAAGCACAAAGAAAAGGGCAAGGATAAAGTATAGGACAAAAATGATGATCGCAACATTGTTCCTAGCAAGTCTAGTGTTAAGATTGAAGAGATTAATGTTGTGCAGACTGACTCTGATGACGATTTCATACTTGTAGCTTCTTCTCTTGATACTTCACAGTTGATTGATGCTTTGTAAGGGTATATAAGTGTTGGCTCATAGATTCAAGGGCTTACTTTCATGTGACTCCTCTAGAGAGTGGTTTCACGGCTATCACAGTTTGACTGGTTCTGTCCATTTGGATAATGACTTGGCATTGGAAGTAGTTAGTATTGGTGATGTGCAGTTGCAGTTTAGTTCAGGTTGCATGTTTACTCTTCATGATATACGTCATGCACTGGCTTTCATGAAGAGCCTTATCTCTACTGGCACTTTGGATGATGCATGTTATGTAGTTTTTTTTGTTGATTCTTCATGGAAGATTACATGTGCGAATCTTGTCATTCCATGTGGTGCTAAGTCTAATACTCTCTACCCCTTGCTTGTATTTGGGTTAGTTGACCATGTTTTGGTAGTGGATGTAGTTCCACATGTATCTTGGTGGCATCGTTGCCTTGGGTATATGTTCGTAAAAGGAATGCAAATGCTTACCCTTTTGCCATATCTTCCGTCCCTTGACTATTAATGTTTTGAGTCTTATGATCATTGTTTATATGGCATATAAATATGCAATACACATAAAAATTCTGGTATGGCATGCATGGGTGAGCCTTTGGCTAAGATCTCTTCATTTCCCTTGTGTGATGTCACCCTTTCATAGTCGATTCTATAGTGCTCTCTCTGTCTCTCTATCTCTCTCTCTCTCTCTCTCTTTGTGGTTTTCTTCACATTCCATTTCTTTTTTTGTAGCCCTTTCCCTCTCATACTACCATAAATTAATTCAAAATGTACAATTTGCATGGCAGCTTCTCATTCCAGACAAGTTAGCTAAGTGAGAATATAGAAGGTGTTTCCAACATTGATATTGATCAAGGCATTGAATCCACAGATCGGGGACTGTGAAGAGGAATTCAAATATCCCCGAGATTGAACAATGTCTTAGCAAGATGGCTTTAATGTGTGAGTATTGGGTTGCTAAGTGAGAATATAGAAGGTGTTTCCAACATTGATATTGAATCCACAGATCGGGGAATGTGGAGAGGAATTCAAATATCCCCGAGATTGAACAATGTCTTAGCAAGATGGCTTTTATGTGTGAGTATTGGGTTGCTAATAAAAGAGAACCGAGAAAAAAGAAAAAGAAAGCAATGGTTTGAAAGATCCATCTTCGATGGATAAAGCAAAGCAAGGAAATGAGATATGTTAAGCTATGATAAAGTTTTAGCACAAGCAAAAACTAAGGCTTACAAATAAGTGCCCATAGAGAGTTATTCAAATTTTTAGGATCTATAATCATCAATAAATAATGTTGGGAGCACTCTTCTATCCAATATTCGTAACTTGCTCAACCAACTCAAGGTGCCCCACTCTACACATGAGCTCTTCTTAAATAGATGATCTTTGATGATGGTGTCAAATAATGCTAATGGCATAACACAAATGAACCATACAAGAATAGCAGGTAGTTTGGATGTTCATCAAAGAAACATTGTTGCAACTAGTTCTCGTCTTGAGATTAAAGATGATAATGAAGTTTTACCATTGAGTGCACGTCAAATATACTTACCTCAACACAACATCATCACAATTGAACTAAGAAATCTAGTGTATGCCTTTCGGACATAGAAAATTTATTTTCACCCAACAAAAATGATATATATCAGAAGCATATTGGATGAAAAAGTGTTGTGAAGCATAATGTGCATATTTTTTATGGCTCATAGGTTAATTTGAAACATTCATATTATCTTTTATTCCTCTATTTATGCCAAATGTGTTGTAGTCTACATGTAGTACATATCATTGTGCTTGTTACATTCCTTTAGCAAACTTATAGCATATCATTTGTTTCTTGTAGAAACATTTGGTGTAGGAGAACCTGTATTTATATATGAAGGTGCTCGAATTGTACCTTGCACCACCCTATGCTTCCACATTAGGTACTCAGTAGCACTTTTCATGTAATTAGAGCATTGTCTAATAATCTTTAGAGTCCATCTACTTCGTACTTTATATAAGGGAGATCTTTAGAGCATTCCATCTGGTTTAGGTACTAGCATATTGCTAGTGTTATAACAATTTGGTACTTTGTAGTACCATCAAATACTATACTTTGTCGAATGGAGTGAAAAAATGGCTCTGAGTCTAATGTATTGTATCTCATTGTACAATATTGGCAATGTTTTTATAAAGTTTCAAATTTGTGATATATAGTACCAAATGGATCTAGTACTCTAGTAATTCTCTGGTATAGTACCAAAAGGGTACTTTGAAGTATCAAATGCTTCTATGAAGTACCAAATTGAAAATGTACAATACCAAATGGATGTAGTATTCTATTACATTCCATGGTATAGTACCAAAAGGGTTCTTTAAAATACCAAATGCTTCTGTGAAGTACCAAATAATTAATGTACATTGTCAAAGAGATCTAGTACTCCAATACATTCCTTAGAATAGTACCAAAAGGATACTATAAGTATTCAAATTCATGTAGCACAACATCAAATGGGATATTCAATGGCTCTAATACTATTTATATTTCTCATAAAAATACCAAATACTTCTATGAAGTTTAAAATTGGTATTTTGTAGTACCAAATGTATCAAGCACTTTGTTATATTTCATAACACAACAAAATCTTCTATAAAGTACCAAATTATTTTGGTACAATACCAAATTTGGGTCAATGTAAAATCAAAAAGTGTACCAAGTAGATCTAGTACTCTTTTATTTTTCCTTCCATGGTACCAAAATGTTTCTACAAAGTATCAAATTGATTCTATAGTATACCATTGGTTCTATATGAAATCGAAAGGGTTATTGAATGGGTCTAGTACTCTATTATATTTCCTAGTATAGTACCAAAATTCTAATGTAAAGTTTCATATTAGTACTATAAAGTACCAAATTGATATCATGGATTCCCAAAACTATATTGAATAGTACCAAATAAGGGTACCAAGATCTTCTAGCACAATACCAATAATTATTTTAAATGAATAACTAACCTCATGAGTTTGAATATTTAATGTCATAGGTTGAGTTATACCAAAGATTCAAAAGGGCCCATCCAGAAGTACAAATATCTCTTAGATACTTTGAGGCATTAAAGCCTTACTTTGTTTGGAAATTGAAGGAGCGGTATACATATTGCTATGTATATCATTCCAAACAATATATATTAAGGTGGTGTTTAATTTGATGAGACAAAAAAGTTTGGACACCATGGAAAGAATCATGCATGCACATGTTTTATCTATTTGCAAAAATAAGGATCGAGGTCAGTGTATGGCAAATCAATCAATATATATGATATCATCACTAATATGTGGGAATAACTAATGTGTCCAAAACCTCATGATTCTAAATACCATGCTAGAAAAATACTTGTTTGGGTATTGTGGTATATGTGAAGTTAAAAGATTGATAATGTGTCCTAATGAGACTTTAGTGGTGGACAGTAGGGATATGACTGAGAATATCTTCACAAATGTCTCAACAAGGAAAGTGGATGCATGTGGGACTAAGAAGAAAAGAACGGACTTGGTGGTGCAATGAATAAGAATATCTACTTTTATTAACCTATTTTCCTCTCATCTTACACACTTCATTAATCACAACTTCATTTTTCAATGGGGGGCAGGCACAACAATCTATAGAGTGCTTGATGGAGTTTCCATTCAATATTTTTGTTTTAAATAGAATTACTTATGTAGAACAAGATACAATCCGTGCACTAGTGGTCTAATTTGAAAGATAGAGCCTAAGTGGAGCACATAAGTGGAAGCAAGAGCAAAGCAAGAGCTATGGTGGATGGAGCAAGAGAGCAAGAGAGAGAGACACTGTATGTGGAAACTCCAACAGTCACAATTTGTGATTGGCCTTCCCTTATTCAATTGTCATTGAAAGAATAAAGAATATAAAGTCATAGTGATGGGTGCCTACCACCTATAATATATATGTGCACAATTACAATGTGTGAAGTAAATACAGGGAAGTGTTGGCACAATTGCCTTTACTTGCAAAAACAACCTCCTAGTTAAAGACGAATGTGTCTCTAGTGAGGAGAGGAGAATAAAAAGTGACAAAATACAAATGTATACACACTATAACACGATGAGGAATAGATGTCTCATCATGTGCCCATCATCTTCCTAAAGAAGACAAAACATTCCATTGAGAGACTTTTAGTGAGTAGATCTGTAGGATTCTCATCAATCAAAGCTCAAAAGACTTGTCCTCTACCATCTCCATAATGAAGTGATAGCACATCTTAATCTACTTCATCTTTGCATGGAAAATTGGATTCTTGGCTAGGTGAATCACACTCATAGAAATCCAAATGTAGTGTAGAGTAATAGTAATAACAAGGTCTATCACACTAGACAGCCTAACCATAGGGCCTCCTTGCAAGCCTTAGTGGATGAGACATACTCTGCCTCAATAGTATATAAGATCGTGCATTTTTACACCATGGACACGAAGAAATAGTAGCTCCATTAAAAGTGAAGATATACTCGGAGGTGGACTTCCTACTATCCTCATGTCCTACATAGTCGAGGTCAGTGTAACCCACAATTATAATATCTTGACTACTACCATAGCAAATGCTCATATCTATAGTGCCTTTCAAGTACCTCATGATACCCTTCATGACATCCCAATGACGCCAGCTAGGTCTAGCCATATAGCATGCTACAACCCCCACTGCAAATGATATGTCTAGACAAGTGGCTATCATAGAATATATTAAATTGCCCACTATGGATGCATAAGGGACCTTGGCCATCTCGGCCTTCTGCTTATGTGTTTGGGAGCAATCTACCTGAGTGACCTTCACATGGAAAGGTAAGGGACATGCAATAGTCTTAACGTCCTGTATGTGGTAGCACTCAAGAATATTTAATATATAATCCTTCTATGACAAGTGAAGGAGCCCCTTAGAACGATCACATATGATGCAGATACCAATAATGTATGAGCATTGTCTCATATTCTTCATCTCAAAGCTGCTCTTGAGCAAACTTTTCAAGGCATCTAGCTCATCATGAGCTCTCTTAGCAATCAACATATTATCCATATAAAGTGCCAATATAATAAGGTTTCCATTACGAGCCTTCTTCATATAGAGACATAGATCCATCTCACTATGTGTATATTCTTTTGAATGCATGAAATTATCTAATATGTGGTACCATTCCCTAGGTGCCTGCTTAAGGCCATAAAGGCTCTTTCTCAACTTACACACTAGGTATTCCCTGCCTTTTTCTCAAAGCCCTTAGGATGCTATATATAAATCTCATCATGAAGGTCCCCATGTAAGAAAGTTCTCTTTACATCCATCTGATAAAGATCCAAATCTAACTGAGCAATCAAAGCTAGTACTAAGCATAGGGTAGTTATCTTGACCATAGGAGAGAAGACCTCATCAAAGTCAACACCATGCTCTTGCTTAAAATCCTTTGGAATCAATCTAGCCTTATATGCTAGCTTGGGATGTCTTGGGACGTCTAGGGATACTCTTCAACTTATACACCCACTTGTATGGCAAATCATGCTTTCCACCAAGCAAGGGTACCAAATTCCATATATGATTTTTTTGCAATGAAGCATACTCTGATTGCATGGCCCTCTCCCAAGAGTGACTATCACCTTTGTGTGCATGGCCTCATCATAGGTAAGAGACTCACCAGCATCTCTTACAATAACATAGTCCATGGAGGATGCAAATCAAGCACGCCAATATCTATCTCTAGTAGACCGTCCCAAAATAGATTGTGAGGCCTCTACATTGTATGTCCAAAATCATGATCATGGGATACTTGAATATCAACTGCAAGTTATCTAGCTAGCTATACAGTAACATGAGGCTCCTCTTGAAATATCACTCTATGTACCTCAACTACCTGCTCAGGTTGCTTATGCATCTTCTTCTCATGGAAAATAACATCATGGCTATGAATGACCTTCTTAGCTTACATAGATCCCATAGTTGATAGTCCATCTCACTTGCATCTCCATAACCAAGAAAGATGCATTTCACTAATTTAGAATCTAGCTTATTTCATATGTTCTTGGAAACATGGCAAAAAGCCTCAAATCCAAAGACACACAAATGAGCATATGATGGAGGTTTTCTAGACCATACGCCATTTGCAACTTGATAATCAATAGGAATGTATGGGGATTTGTTTATCAAGTGCATGACAATAGTAACTACCTTAGCCTAAAAATGATGTGGTAAGCCTACTTGGCTAAGCATACTACAGACTCTCTCTTGAATCATCCTATTCATATGCTCTAGTAACACCATTTTAAGGTGGGGTGCAAGAGGTAATCAATTGATGTTTAATTCCCTGCTCATCACAAAACTGCTCAAATGCTTTAGAGACATATCCATCTTGATTATCTAACCTTAGGTATTTTAGCCTATACTGAGACTGGTTCTCAACAAAGAGCAAGGCAACACTAAAAGATAGCCACTAGATCGGATTTTTACTTTTTATGGGATATACCTAGACCTTATACAAATAATCAAGAATGAAAGTCACAAAGTATTTCATGCCACATAGTGATTGGTAGGGCATGGGACCACATACATCAAAATGAACAAGAGAGCCAAAGGCTCACCCATGTACATGATACTAGATTTTTTATGAGAACTACATGTCTGCTTGCCATAAAGATAATGATCACATGAATCAAAACATTTGTAGTCAAGGGACATAAGATACTACACACGAGAAAATATTTTCATTTCTTTTAAGAACATGTGCCCAAGGCAACGATGCCATAAAGATACATATGGTATATCAGCCACATCCAATAGATGAATAGATCCATATACAAGTAAGGAACAGAGGCTACCATTCTTGACACCTCAAGCAAAGATAAGATTTCCATGGGGAATCTTCCATGTTGAATCTCTAGAAGATACATGATACCCTGCATCATCCAACTGTGCAATAGAGAGTAGGCTTTTGGCCAAAGTTGGAACATGGCATATATCATGCAAAATAAAATTGTTGCTTCATTCGGTCTAACATGACCAATACCAATAATATCCAATGCCAAGTCATTTCTAGCCTCATAGAAACTATTATGTTGCGATAGGAATACAACCAATCCTTATGCGAAGTAACATGAAAAAAAGCCTCCAAATCAAGCAACCAAGGGTAAGAAAAAATGGAGAGGCATCAAGTAATTGACTAGCATCAAGAGAAGAAGATGCCAATATGTAATCATCATTAGACTCAGACTCCAATGTATTTTTCTCCTCAATTTTCATGCAAGACTTATTAGGAGCAATGGTAAAATCATTTGACTTATCTTGCACTTTGCCCTTTCCTTTTTCCTTACACTTATTATTGTGTATCTTATGGCATTGTGGTCTAATATGACTGTGCTTCACATAGTAATGACATGTAAGATAGGCCTTATGACCACGAGACTTACTATGAGATTGCCCATGGGATTGAGACCTCTATGAGTCTCTACCACGTCGATATTACTGCTCTTACCGAGCTCTTACCATCATGTTTGCCCCTAATAGTCAATGCATATGTGTCGTATCTAAATTTGCTTGCTACATCTAATTTGAGTGTTTCAATGTGCAGTACAAAATATACAGTGCAGCGTGGTCGCGCGGACGGCATTTTCGGGTGGAGCGTATTGACAAAATGCGCTCCACAATGGACTGTGGTGTCATGGCAAGGTTTGAGCAAGAGAGCCGGCGACGAGCAACGGATCCAAACACGGTTGTGGATGAGATGGAGTATTTTGGGAACTTGCAAAGTATTATTACGGTGGATTACCGTAGCTTCTCCATGATACTATTCGATGTGCAGTGGTTCAAAGTGGTACTTGGAAGAGCTGGAGCAATAGTTCGACGAGGTCCATCTGGATTTCTCGAAATAGATTCCGAAAAAAAATGGACGGATTTGCGCGACACCTTTGTGTTGCCGGCCCATTGTGAACAGGTGCAAATAGTCATTTGCTTGCTAATTGTAATACGACATGGTTTATGTCACAATGGTTTGAACTCGCTTTGTAAGTGTTTGTGAACATGTAATCTTCTATACAAACCCCCGACAACCTTGATGGTGGTATATTATACCTTCAACTCCTCGAGGTGCGAGAGTATATGATCAAAGAAATGTTCCAGGCATAGATGAAGAAAATATGCAAATAGAGGGGTCGATATTACAAGGGGTGGAGGCCACCGCAAGCTTGGAGCCCGCATCGGCTAACAATGATGGAAATACAGAAGTCGTAGAATTTTTTAAGAACGAGGCAGACACGTTCTTTTGTGGTGACATGTCTATCGACCTTCCAGTGTATGCAAAGTTGTGTCAGGAGATTAACATGGGACCATAGAATACTTCATTCTTGGAGAATTGTATTACTCAATTCATTGTTTAGATCTTCCATAAAGGTAGATAAGATATGCATTTTAAGAGGGATTTTTCAAAAATGATTTATATTAATGTGCTTTGTATAGTTTAAATTGATTATTCTAACATCATTTTTTATATGTGCAGGTATCGACATTTTCAGGATGAGTCGAGGGATGAGCGATGAGGAGTTTCAGGACATGATGGCATGCATGTCTCCAGATCAGCTCGCGAGATTCAGAGAGATGGCAGACCAGGAGCTGTCTCGTTCTTCGTCAAGGCGCTCTGCTAGATCTGCTTCAGCGCAATCAGATGCTTCAGCTTCGAGCAGACGATCTTGATGCTCGCGACTTGGGCCAGAGGGAGGGACTACGACTGCAGGAGGATCAGGGGGGTGCTGTTGTGGAGACACGGACGTGGTGTCTCCATCTCGTCATTCAGTTGGAGCTGCGTCACCTCCAGGATTTGTCACACCTGTGGGGACGTCCACTCCAGTTACTCCGGCTTTTGTGTAGCCGTCGGCAGATGGCACACCTTTTGGTGGCACCCCCTTTGGTGGCGCCCCTTTGAGTGGCACTCCGGGAGAGGGTACCCCCGTCGGTACACCGGATGTACAGGGGTCTCCTGGATATGCCTAGGAGAATGGACGGAGATGGGAGAGGGCCCATCTTAGGCAGACTCCTAGGGGTTATGGATACCTAGTGGATAGTAGGTTAGGAGCCATCATCATGAATGATGAGGGGAGGAGGGTGATGGCTCGCATGAGGGAGTTGTGCCAACAAGTTTTTCGGCACAACGTCCTGGATCATTGGAGGAACATACCGGAGGGGAGCAAGGACTACATAGTAGCATCCTTGCACGAGGAGTTCCTGGTGCCAACCGCAGTAGATAGATTCTCTACGGGCTGGATGATGGATTGCATGTGTGCATACATGTCACATAGACGATCCGACGCACGCAAGGCAATCAAGAGTGGGGCTCCAAAGCCCGAGTGGTTAGATGCAAACGAGTGGCGCCGACTGAGGGAGGAGGCTACAGATTCGCCAGGATGTTGGAGTCAGCAGCGGGAGGCGGCGAGGGCACGAATCGAGGCCGGATCGGTGCATCATCTTGGGAGTGGCGGCCATAGGACATATTTGGAGGACTTTGTAAGTTTCTCTTTTGTTTTGCTTATTTGTTTTTTTGAGATATTCTTTGTAATGACAATCATGTTTCTAACAGTTAGCATTTTGTTTTCTTTGCAGCACTCCATTACAAATCGCGATCCGCAAGGCCTCGAGACTCGATACGCAGAGAGGCACGGTCTCAGGGCATTGATCGACCGATTGTATAGATGCGGTGTCGAAGGATTTATGAAAGCAAAGTCGCGTCTTTAGAAGACCTTAATAAATTTCAGGATAGAAGATTCAACATGTGAATAATCTTATTGTTCAATTTCCCACACAGCAACAAGTTTCAGACGGGTTTGTTTTATGGTTGTGAGTGTATGCTCAAGCATATGTTTACGGAAAGCATCTTCCATGGGAAAAGTCAGTTAATCCTTAACTTCAGTACTTAGTACAGATCAATCTCCATTATCAGCAAACCTGAAACAGAAGTCTGTTCCGTTTACTATATATCAGTCCATTACTATACATCAGTCCAACAGCTCTCAGGCAAGTGTGAAATGTCCCAATTTATTAATCAACAGTTCTACACGGCCTTTGCTTTCAAGCAATCTGAGAAAGACTGGGCTTCATGGAACTCTCTGGAGCATTGTTTTCCAGAGAGATCACATGTCGCCTCTCTTCATTTTCTCCAGCAGACACTAGTTCACTTCTCTTTTTCATATTCAATTACAGTCTCTCCTTCCAGAAACGTCCATCCTGGATACTCTTTAACTCAAACATGATGTGACATCTGCTTGTTTCCAAAAGCGTAGTCAACAAAGTGGCAGTCAAGGTTCATCACCTAGAATCAACAATCTGCTATGGACAGCAAGGTTCAGGCTGAGGGCATCGGATGGGCAATCATTCTCAGGCGGTTCCAATGGATGCTCAATCGGTGCAAACTCTTCTACAGGTTCAACACCACAATCAACAACAGGTAAAAATGGTGGCTCTCGGGCATTCGCATCTTCCCCTGGGTCTCTGGGGTGGTGAGAGAGAAGAGGCCAGTCGCTCTTGTTGCAGACAGGCGCGAGAAAATTCCCACCATTGCTCTCTGCGTACGTCTTTCCTCTCTTCTGCTAAGGCTTCGTCTTCTACAGCTTCGTCGTCACCTTTTAGTATGTCTTCGTCGCCACCTTCTGGACTTCCTCTGTCGTAGCAACGTTGGCTTCATCCAATCTCCTCTCCCACAGCAGCGTCCATGTCCTCCATCACTAGCTTTAAAGCTAGCAATAGCTCTTTCTTCTTCCGAGATCCCCACCCATTGCAGTCATCGCCTTCGGCCGTCCTCTACTGAGTCTTTGCCACCAGCTTCTGAGTCACTTCGTTCCTGCCCTCCCGTTCCTGCGGTCGTGGTTACGATTCATAATTGTCTCGTTCCCCCTCACCGCAGCCTACAACACAGACCGATGAATCCTTTTCTTCAGCAGGCTTTCCATGATGCTTTTCTTCCTTCGTCGCACATCTCTCATCGATCCCCTTCAGAGCTCCCATGTTCTCCAAATTTACCCACAGAGCTCCTCGATTTCCCCAAGATATGCTTCGCTATTCTTCCTTAATCGATCCTCTCTCCTTCCAGTCGAAACATACTGCTCGTCGAAGTCGCAGAGAAAAACGAGTCCCCCTGTTGAGCCGCAGAGTATAGTATTTCTCCCCGATTGAAAAAGCTCCCTCCTTTTTCTTCCTCGTAGATCCGCAGAGTACTAGATTTCCCCCCCCTTTCCGATTCAAAAAAAGCTCATCCTTTTTCCCCAGAAAAGCCTCTTTTTCCTTCCTTTTGGTTCCACACCAAATTAGCGTCCCTGTTTGCCCATGACAGGCGTATAAATCGATTTCCCATAACCGCATCAGGTGAAAAAAAAAATCGATTTTGCATCCTCCTTTATCATTTTAGGCGGTGCTGGGCCATCATAGCTGATGGAAGGCCGATTACTGACCTCAGATTTGGCCTCATTACGACCAACAGGCCCAATACGATCCCACACAGAATGCCCTGTCGCTTGACTCTGAGAACTTCCGCCCATCAATGTCAAACATCCATACTTATCAAAACTACTAGCATCAGGAGTCCGTACAGGGTGAAGATCAGGAGCATTTCCCTCCCAGAAATGATCATCATGTCCCTTCCTCAGAGATGTCAGTCTTCTTAGTCCTGCACTTGCATCCGATTGCTCCTTGGTCTACAACGGCTTGTCTGGATCATACAAGTCAGGCTTACCACCTTGTCCTGTTCCTATGGTTGCACAAGCTTTCAAGCAGATAACATATGTAATAGAATTGGCATGCACCCCTTGATGTTGCATCTCCTCATAGTATCGCATAGCCATATCACCTTCACGATTATGAACATAGGCATCTAGCATTATTGTCCATGATATAACATCATGGACAGTCAATTTCTCAAATGCTTCTCATCTTTCCTTGATAAAGCCACATTTTCCTTACATGTCCACGAGCATGTCACCAACAACAGGGTCTCTTTCTAGGCCCTTAGGATGATCTCAGCATGTATCTCTTGGCCCATTGGGAATGCTCCTATACTGCCACAGGCTTTCAAATGAACCCTTGGTCACAATCAAAGTGGTCCATGAGATTGCATCTCGAGTTACCAGTCTACCAAAACTCCTTGTTCTTCTCTGTCTTCAGCATAGAATAAAAGAGCAAACATAACAACTAAGTATGTACAAAGTATCAAATCACACGCACAACTTTTGGGTGGTTTTCACACCTCGAATGCGCAGCAATATGACATCCACCCCGTCTAATCCTGCGCATCCTCCGGATGGGCAACTACCCATGATCGTTATCATCAAGATCCACAAACAGATCAATCTCTTCATTATGCATTTCCGGTAGATCAACAAGATTATCTGTCATATCATCTGTCTCTTCCATTGGAGTTTCTTCTCGTTCCTCTTCTCTTGAAAATTCTTCCAATGTATAATCCTCATCATCTCTTTTCTTGAAAATCTTGATTCTTTTTCCAGCAATAGGCACTCTAAGCACTATCCCATCCAATTCTGTCAGCTCATATGTTGCATTATCAAAGACATGTCTGACTATGTACGGCCCAAACCATCTTTTCACCATCTTCCGAAGTGCAGTATGCTGATTTTCAAGGCTGCTATCAAAGACCAATACCCAATCTCCCTCTTCTATTGCTCTAGGCCGCAAACGATGCCTGTTGTCAAACCTGTCCTTATTCCTTAGTCTAGCAACCTTCAACCTGTCAATAGCTAGCTGAATATCCTCAGGTCTCCTCTCCAACTATCGAATCCGAAGAGCTAAGAGCTCCTCTCTCGTCAAATCCTCTTGCCAAGGTAAAACTGACCAAGTCAAAGCACAAGTCTCAATCGGCATAACAGGTTTCTAACCATACATCAACTCTGCAGGCATATATCCTATGGTAACACTATGAGTCGTACAATCAGCCCATAAAGCAAATGGTAGAAGTCTCGGCCATTCTCCAATCCGTCCTTTGCATGCTTTGGCTAATGCTTTCACTATCGGCGGATTCCCTCTTTCACTCTTTCCATTTCCCTCTAGATTATATGCTGTCGTTAGAGCCAACTTGATTCCTAGCTGAGAGAAAAACTCCCTAGCTTTATCTGCATCCAATTCACCACGATCCGCAGTGATCTTACCCACACAACCATACCTGCAGAAAATTTCCTCCAATAAGAACTTACACACTGCACTAGTGGTCTTCGTTCTCAAAGATCTGCCCTCAACATGATTGGTAAGATCCTCTCTAGTCAAAACAATGTACCTCATCTGCCATAGACCCATAGGCATGGTAACCAAATCAACTACCCACTTATAATGAATGCATAGCGGATAGGTCGGATGAAGCTCATCTTGATGACGCACTACTGAATACATCTGGCAGTCTCTGCAAGTCTCAACAAAGTGAGAAACATCTCTATACATGCCTTTCCACCAATATTTCTCCTTGATTTTCTCATAAGTAGCCCACACTCCTCTATGACCAGCCCAAGGACTCTCATGAAACTCCCTCATCACCTGTAACTGTGTCTCTCTATCGCAGACAACCTGCAAAGGTAATCCGCCTCTTTTCTTCGGATGCTTCCAAAGAAATCTGTCCTTGAGAAAATAACCATAGGCTTTCCTTCTGATCTTCTTGAACTCTTCATCCATCCATTCATCTCTTTTGTTTAGTGTACTAAGGTACCTGCCAATCTGCAACCAATCTCCAACATAGAGTTCTTCTGTGAAAGCCACAATATCATAGACATGACAAACATGATCAACCATAGTGGCTGAAATTTTTGCATCATCCTCTTCTGCAAGTAGAGTTCTCATCATCATAACTGGCTCTAGACAACATATCTGCCACTGGATTATCCTTCCCTGCTATGTGTTTAAATTCCGGATTTAATGACTTGATGTATGCAATCCATCTCAACATGGCTATATCCGGAGTAGAGCAACTCGTAATCATACCAATCAATGGCAAGCAATCTGTCTCTACCACAACTAAGCTCCAATAAAGTACTCCTTGTCACATTTGAGAGCCGTGACAATCCCCAATAACTCCCTCTTGATTTGCGAATATCTCCTCTGTCTCTCGTTTAGGACTTTCGCCCCAAACCGAATTGCATACCAATTTCCATCTGCATCATCTTGACCCACAGCCCAACCTATGCCAATTGGACTAGTGTCAACTGTCAATACAATAGGCCTTCCACAATTATAATCCGCTTTCCTGAGAGTAGGAGCATTCTGCAATAACTTCTTCAATTTCCGCATGGCTCTAGTGTGGCTCTTATCCCAATAGAATTTCTGCCCCTTTCGAAGCAGCTGATACAAACAATCTGCTATGTGTGCAAAATGAGGTATCCAAATCATATAAAACACACAAGCACCAATGAATCTCCGTACCTCTGAAGTAATAGAACAATACTCCGCAATCTTGCCTATAGCATTCACCTTATCAGGTGAGGGTTTTCTGCCATAATATCCACACATATGTCCAACAATGACAACCTCATTCACTCCAAAAACAGATTTTTGCCCTGAAAGTGTCAAGTTCACTTCTTCTAACCTGGCCAAAATCTTTTCACATGCTGAAATATGATCAGCCACAAAGTATCTGCATCCCTGCTCATTTAGACTCTCATTCTTCTCTTCTTCTGCACACCCCTTAATGGGCACATCATCCAAGAAAGGCATGGTAAGCTGAGGTATGTAATCACGAAGAACCTTATGCATGGTATTCATCATATGTGCAACAGAATTAGTGGCACCTTGAGGCAAGGTACACATTCTGACAAGCCCAATAGGAGTTCTCATGGTGGTTATGTCCCTGCTTTCCAAAGCCAGCTGAAACTGATCATATCCTGAATACAAATCACCTAAATAATAGATGGTATGTCCAGCAAATGCCTCTGCAAACTCATCCACAACTGGACCTATACCAACATTCCTGATAGTAACTCTGTTCACTGGCTGCATGTCCTGAATAAATTGGAGAGTACCATTCTTCTTTGGAACTGTAAACCACCTGTTTGAGTATGGTGCAGATGAAGGCTCAAGGATTCCCATCTTGATTTTCTCATTCAATAAATCAATCAGCTTTGGCAAATGTGCTTTAGGCACTGGAATAGGTTGGAGATTCCATGGGATATGAGGAATAGTAAAAATGACCATAGGAGCAACAATATCAGGATTCACACATCCAATCTCATGCGGGAAAAAAGCAAATCCCCTTCCATGACGCTCAAGCATCTCCTGAAAGCATTGCTTCTCTATGGGTAGCAAGAAATCACCATTTCCAATTTTCAATTCAGTAAGAGTCTCTGCTGAAAATTTATGACCAATATGCTCCAGATTCCTCAAAATTTGCTGTTTAGCAGCCCTCTCTATTTATTGATCACTGTCAGGTGGAAGCGGTACAACAATCAGCTTCACCTTCTTATCCACAGTTTTGTATTTCGTGTCAACCCTGGCTTCATTATGCTCTTCTGCATTACATAAATCTTGCTGTAAATCAGCAATTCTGCACTCCAATGGCTGAATATCCTCAGCCCTCTGCTCTATGGACTGCATAGAAACAGCCCCAAACTCTGAATGCTGAAATATTTTAGCAGTAAACTCTATTGGCTGAAAATTTTCAGCCCTCTGTCTCTCTGAAAGCTGATCATGACCAGTTGGAAACTTTGTTTGCTGAATTTCTTCAGCACTCAACACTCTTTGCTGAGTTACCTCAGCCTCTGACTCAATCTGTGACATAAAATCTGCAATTTCATGAAACATGTCCAAGGACTGCAGTAATACATTACTATGACAATTCTGCATATAAGTTTTCAGCATATCTCCCATCTCTGTCATCGTATCTGCACAAATCACACTGTCATACATCCCATCTATATGCTCATCATCCTCCAAAATTCCTGCATTTTTCAAATTTTTCTCCTTCCTGCATATATACTGCCTGGCAGCTCTAGGCAACCTAGAAGTCTTCTGATAGCTCATCGAACTGTTTGCTGAAATCCCAATAAAACCGGAGGAGAAAACACCGCTGCCAGGAGGCGAGAACTCCAATCTCCTCTGTCCTGTACCACCGTTGTCTTGCGAAACGGCGGTACCTAATGAAAACCCGAATCCCTCACAGTGGGCAAAGGTGCATCTCTAAGAGTATCTCTGTTTCTAACATGGTTCACACATACAGTCATAAACTGAACTGCTCTCATACCATCTTTACTGCGAATCCGTGCATAAGAAGATCCATCATCCATGACCTTTGTTTCCATGCGCATCTCTGTAATGAATGGCTGACCAAGAATTATGGGATAAGAGCATGAATCCTGCACAAAGAAATGAAAATCCTCCTCTACATCACCAATAGAAACCCTGACACTAGGATAAGCAGCATACAAATCACCTGCAGTGTTATTGGCGGCTCTCATACGCCACCCATGCTCTACATCCATAGGCCATCTGTTACTCTCATAAACTCCACGAACTATGAGATTAATCTCTGAACCATGATCCACCAATGCAACATAAGGCACCTGTTTCTCTCCAATCTTTACCATCGTCTCTGTAGTTGCCCTAGCCCAATGGCTCCGCGAAAAGTGACTACGCGGTATCATGACAGGCTCATCAATTTCAGCATAATGCATAGGCTGAACCCTCTTCTCTACCTGCGGAAAAACAGAAGCATTATCAACCATAACCTCATCCTCATCCTCATCCAACTCCCCAATCAAAACTCCCTGTGTATCCGTGGTAGACAATGCATGTCTTTTCCTCTTTAGGACCTCCTGAAACTGATCCTGAAACTCCCTTTTTGAGATGCCCAAAATCTCAGAAATAGTGAAAGTCACCTCACTGCCAAGTATCTTCTCATTAAAGATTTTCTTCATGTTTGTAGATGTCTCAATATCAGACATCAATCTAAACCCTGGCTGCTTTCTCTCTCTAGTCTCTTGCCTCTTTTCTCTCTTTTGAGCATCCTCCATCTGTCGATCTGGCCCTGGTCTTGAAGACGGTCCTGCAGTAGGTGGAGTAACAAACTCACCCCCTCTAGTCTTCTTAGCTGCACTTGGATTTTCTTCATTCCTCTTACACTTCTCCTCAACAAGTACATCTGCACCATGAGATTTAGCCAAATAAGCATAAATAGAGTACCTGTCAACAGGCGAGTCCCAACCTGTCTCTGATCTGATGCTAGAGCCTGCACTAGTCAAAACAATTTGTTGAATTTTCCCCTTGTTTGCAGTCTCCATAGCATAAGTCCATAGCGCTGACTGAGTCTCTGATCCCTTCTCAATCTGGACTCCATATGCAGAAGCATCACTTCTAGCTGTCACATAAGAAGTACGCACAGCCATGTCCTCCACTAACTTCTTCATTCCACCTTTACCAAAGTTGGTAGCAAGTGGACCTCCTGTCTCAGTCAACCAAATCTTACCATCTTGCCCCCAATATACCAAATTCTTCCTCCTTGCATCCTGAAAAGATTCACAATCCCTGCAATGCTGATGGTCCGTACTATCGCACCAAATACATCTCCGATCTCTCCTAGGTGCACTAGGAGCACTCCTAGGTGCACTAGGAGCACTCCTAGGTGCAGTAGGAGCACTAGAAGTAGTAGGCGCAGTCGAAGCAAACTGCTCCTTCAACTTTCCCACCAACTCCACTTTGACTGACTCCAGTGTCAAATCTGTTATGCCTTTGATTATGTCATCAAGAGAGGTAGGCACCGATGGAGCGGATGGCTTTGGAGCAGAAGGTGTAGGCATCGGTCGTGGAACAGGAGGAATAGGTGGAGTGGAAACAGTAGGCACTGGCATAGGCCAAGAAACTGGCTGAGGAGGAGAAGAAATAATAGGAATAGAAGCAGGCATATGAGCTGATGATGGTGTAGGTGTCATGGAACCATTCTGTAGGCGAGTCTTCCATATCTTCCTCTTGGTCAAAGTCGAGACTGCATCCTGAGCATCCTGCCAATCAGTTTTAGGACCCATAGGCTTCGTGCGATCCTCAAGAAGCTCACCCAATTCTTCTTGAAGAGCAGGATTTGCAGCTTGTAAGAAAAGCTCAACTTTTTCAACATCCAATGCTCTTTGTTCAATGGCATCAAGCTGACTATACCTCTCCTCAAATTCTCGAATCAACTCCGAAGTAGCTAGACCTTTGTTTGGCATGTAGACCCACTCTCGGAATGACCGCCGAGTAGCCATACCAAAGTCCTCAAGGAAATATTCTTCTTTCAAGGCCTTCTTAAAATCTTGCCAATGTGTATTTTGAATAAAAAGATCAGTCACTTTTGTCCTCAAAGCGGGTGTGACAAGACGAAGGAAGTACTTACTCATAAGTCCAGCTGGAACTCCAAAAAACCCCATCTTGATCTCATATGTCTTCAAATATGCTGAAACATTACGCCCGTCAAATAGCTTCTTCTCATTCTCAACTGCTTCAATAGCCTTAGTCACGCTGTTTGCATTCTCCTGCTCCGAATAGAGTTGCCTTTGCTGAGACAACTGCTGTTGATGCAATTGTTGCTGCTGCTGCATATACAATTGTGTTAGCTGATTTTGGAGCTGCGTATACATGGACATATTCTGCAAAATCTGCTTTAGATCCTCTGTTGAAGTACTTGACGCAGCAGTCATTGATGGAGCTGAAGTAGAGGCAGCTGGAATTGTAGAAGAGGCTGAAATAGAGGCTGAAGTATCTCCCATCCTAAAATTTCTGCGACGCTTTCACGTCGGGTTCACCAAAGATGTCGAAGGATTTATGAAAGCAAAGTCGTGTCTTCAGAAGACCTTAATAAATTTCAGGATAGAAGATTCAACATGTGAATAATCTTATTGTTCAATTTCCCACACAGCAACAAGTTTCAGACAGGTTTGTTTTATGGTTGTGAGTGTATGCTCAAGCATATGTTTACGGAAAGCATCTTCCATGGGAAAAGTCAGTTAATCCTTAACTTCAGTACTTAGTACAGATCAATCTCCATTATCAGCAAACCTGAAACAGAAGTCTGTTCCATTTACTATATATCAGTCCATTACTATACATCAGTCCAACAGCTCTCAGGCAAGTGTGAAATGTCCCAATTTATTAATCAGCAGTTCTACACGGCCTTTGCTTTCAAGCAATCTGAGAAAGACTGGGCTTCATGGAACTCTCTGGAGCATTGTTTTCCAGAGAGATCACATGTCGCCTCTCTTCATTTTCCCCAGCAGACACTAGTTCACTTCTCTTTTTCATATTCAATTACAGTCTCTCCTTCCAGAAACGTCCATCCTGGATACTCTTTAACTCAAACATGATGTGACATCTGCTTGTTTCCAAAAGCGTAGTCAACAAAGTGGCAGTCAAGGTTCATCACCTAGAATCAACAATCTGCTATGGACAGCAAGGTTCAGGCTGAGGGCATCAGATGGGCAATCATTCTCAGGCGGTTCCAATGGATGCTCAATCGGTGCAAACTCTTCTACAGGTTCAACACCACAATCAGCAACATGTAAAAATGGTGGCTCTCGGGCATTCGCATCTTCCCCTGGGCCTCTGGGGTGGTGAGAGAGAAGAGGCCAGTCGCTCTTGTTGCAGACAGGCGCGAGAAAATTCCCACCATTGCTCTCTGCGTACGTCTTTCCTCTCTTCTGCTAAGGCTTCATCTTCTACAGCTTCGTCGTCACCTTTTAGTATGTCTTCGTCGCCACCTTCTGGACTTCCTCTGTCGTAGCAACGTTGGCTTCATCCAATCTCCTCTCCCACAGCAGCGTCCATGTCCTCCATCACTAGCTTTAAAGCTAGCAATAGCTCTTTCTTCTTCCGAGATCCCCACCCATTGCAGTCATCGCCTTCGGCCGTCCTCTACTGAGTCTTTGCCACCAGCTTCTGAGTCACTTCGTTCCTGCCCTCCCGTTCCTGCGGTCGTGGTTACGATTCATAATTGTCTCGTTCCCCCTCACCGCAGCCTACAACACAGACCGATGAATCCTTTTCTTCAGCAGGCTTTCCATGATGCTTTTCTTCCTTCGTCACACATCTCTCATCGATCCCCTTCAGAGCTCCCCTGTTCTCCAAATTTACCCACAGAGCTCCTCGATTTCCCCAAGATATGCTTCGCTATGCTTCCTTAATCGATCCTCTCTCCTTCCAATCCAAACATACTGCTCGTCGAAGTCGCAGAGAAAAACGAGTCCCTCTGTTGAGCCGCAGAGTACAGTATTTCTCCCCGATTGAAAAAGCTCCCTCCTTTTTCTTCCTCATAGATCCGCAGAGTACCAGATTTCCCCCCCCCTTTCCGATTCAAAAAAAGCTCCTCCTTTTCCCCCAGAAAAGCCTCTTTTTCCTTTCTTTTCGTTCCACACGAAATTAGCGTCCCTGTTTGCCCATGACAGGCGTATAAATCGATTTTCCATAATCGCATCAGGTGGAAAAAAAATCGATTCTGCATCCTCCTTTATCATTTTAGGCCATGGTGGGCCATCATAGCTGATGGAAGGCCGATTACTGACCTCAGATTTGGCCTCATTACGACCAATAGGCCCAATACGATCCCACACAGAATGCCCTGTCGCTTGACTCTGAGAACTTCCGCCCATCAATGTCAAACATCCATACTTGTCAAAACTACTAGCATCAGGAGTTCGTACAGGGTGAAGATCAGGAGCATTTCCCTCCCAGAAATGATCATCATGTCCCTTCCTCAGAGATGTCAGTCTCCTTAGTCCTGCACTTGCATAAGATTGCTCCTTGGTCTACAACGGCTTGTCTGGATCATACAAGTCAGGCTTACCACCTTGTCCTGTTCCTATGGTTGCACAAGCTTTCAAGCAGATAACATATGTAATAGAATTGGCATGCACCCCTTGATGTTGCATCTCCTCATAGTATCGCATAGCCATATCACCTTCATGATTATGAACATAGGCATCTAGCATTATTGTCCACGATATAACATCATGGACAGTCAATTTCTCAAATGCTTCTCATCTTTCCTTGATAAAGCCACATTTTCCTTACATGTCCACGAGCATGTTACCAACAACAGGGTCTCTTTCTAGGCCCTTAGGATGATCTCAGCATGTATCTCTTGGCCCATTGGGAATGCTCCTATACTGCCACAGGCTTTCAAACGAACCCTTGGTCACAATCAAAGTGGTCCATGAGATTGCATCTCGAGTTACCAGTCTACCAAAACTCCTTGTTCTTCTCTGTCTTCAGCATAGAATAAAAGAGCAAACATAACAACTTAAGTATGTACAAAGTATCAAATCACACGCACAACTTTTGGGTGGTTTTCACACCTCGAATGCGCAGCAATACGACAGCGGCGGCCCTGTAAGTCACTCATCTTTCTTGTCCGTAGTTACCATGAGATATTTGAATGCATTATTGTATGGTGGATTGATATGTTGTTTCTTTTTCTGTAGAATCCGTTTGATGCTTCTTTGCGGCGCGACGAGCTTTCGGGGGACGAGGATTTGTAGCTCGCCCTTGGATCCTTAGAGCTCACACACCTTTAGTTTTTAGTCGCCTGATCTATGTAGATATTTTCTATATATTAGTGATATCGTTTCATGATTGTACCAATCGTATTTTATGCGATCATGTATTTATTTCATGTATTAGTTTTATGATTTCAATATACATTCTTTTTGTTTGCAAGCGCTTTGTATGCAGCAATGCAAAAACTATTTTGTATGGCTCTCATACAGCACACAGTGCTATCTGCCCTGCCACAATTTTTTTTTCTCTGTTACCGTCGCTATTTGCGTCGCAAATTTACTGCTCGCGTCGCTATTGGCGTCACTATGAGCGTCGCAAATTCTCTGTAACCGTCGCTATATGCGTCGCAAATATATGCATCGCTATATGTGTTGCATTTGCGACGCATATAGCGACGCATATAGTGACACATATAGCGACGATTCTATGGCGTCGTCAATAACGACGCTTTTTGCGACAACGGGGGCAAATTTTGTTGTTTGTATTTTCGTCGCTTTAAACGTCGCTATAAGGTCTATATCTTGTAGTGGAATAGCCTCGGCAACAGCTAAAGCCTCTCGATGGATCATATCTTGCATTGGCTCTTCAATAATTTGCCATTTTCTTTTTATGATGTCAATAATAACACCATCAAACTTTCTCTTGGCAATCCCCAAAACTTCTTCACAAGTGTAAATTCAATTTTGTAATTAAGAATTCGAAACCTCAAGTACCTTTTTCAAGTCCATGGTTGTCTTGATGTCGGATAGTAGCTTGAATCCATGTTTCTTTTTCAGCTTTGAATCCTTTGTCTTTGGGGCCTTTTGGTCTTCTTGTACTTTTGGCTTCTGTACATCGGCCATACTCTACTCCAGTCCAGAAGAAGGTTGAAGAACCGGTTCACCCCTCCTAGTTTCCCTCTTCGATCCTTCAGGTTGATCATTATCTCTTTTGCCGTTTTCTTCAACAAGTGCTTCAAATCCTTGAGATTTTGCAATGTAAGCATAGATAGAGAAGACATCTACGCGATCATTCCATCCAATCTCTTTTCTAATTGCATCTCCTATGAATGAAAGTTTAGATGATGAAGCTTTACCTTTCTTTTCTACATGCAGTGCATAAGAGCATAAATGAGACTTATCTTTCAACAACTGCTCCAATTGAAGACCACAAGCAACAACTTCTCTTGTTGCCTCTTGCTTCACATAAGAAGAACGTAAGAGAGATTCCTCCAATAATTTCTTCATACTTCCTTTGCTGAAATTTGTTTTAAGCAGTTGCTCTATATCTTGGAAACATATCATCCTGTCCTTCCACACCACCAACTTTAGTCTTTTTGCCTCTTCAAAGTCTTGACAGTCCTTACGCTCATGGTTTGGACTATCATACCATATGCAATGACAAACTAGATCACTTCTCTAGAAGAATTCATAGGAGTAGAAGAGGTTAGGGTAGAAGTTGGAGCTGGGTTAAGTGGTTGTTGCTCTCTTTTGAAGATCTTTCAAGTTCTTTGAAATTTCTTTCACCATGGCTTCGATAGGCAGTTTGGCAAATGGCCTGACAACCGTGGCAGGAATAGGCATAGTCATAGACATAGGCATAGGCATAGAAGTAGGCATAGACATGGGATGAGAAGTAGGAGAAGAAGTGGAAGGAGCAACAGGAGAAGTCGAGGTAGGAGAAGATATCGTTAGAGGTGTTTGCATACCATTTTGTAAGCGAGCCTTCCATCTTTGCCTCTTTGTCAATGTGGAAACCACATCAATAGCATCTTGCCAATCCGTCTTCAATCCCATAGGCTACGTACCGTCTTCAAGAAGCTCTCCCAACTCGTCCAGAAGTGCAAGATCAACCGCCTGCAAGAATAACTCCACTTTCTCCGAGTTTAGGGCTCTTTGCTCAAGTGCATTCAACTGGTTGTAACGTTCTTCAAACTCATGCAATAACTCGAAAGCAACAAGTCCTTTGTTGGGCTGATAGACCCATTCTCTGAATGTCTTCCATGTAGCAATTCCATAATCCTCCAGAAAATATTCATCTTTGAGCGCCTTCTTGAAGACATTCCAGTTTGAAGCTTGCACAAATAAATCAGTCACTCTGACCTGCAAAGCAAGCATGACAAGCCGTAGAAAATAGTTGCTCTAGTTGGTGGGAACTCCAAAGAAGCGCATCTGGCTTTCAAAAGATTTAAGATAGGCTGAGACATTGCGGCCATCAAATAATTTACGCTCACTTACCACAGCATCAATCACCTTCGTTGCACCATGCGCATGCTTTTGTTCTTGATGCATCATTCATTACTGATCCAATTGTTGCTGATGTATAAGCTGTTGCTACTGCATAGATAACTATATGTGCTGATTCTGCATCATAATAGCCGAAGAAAGAGTTTGCAATAAATTCTTCATCTCATCAGTCGAAAAGGAAGAAGCACTTGATGATGAAGTGGGTGGAGTATTTGAAGAGTCTCCCATCTCGACAATTCGAAGTGACACTTTCACGTTGGGTTCACCAAGTGTCGTATGGCATGGGGGGGTTCGTGAAGTTACTCGCCGCAGGGACGCTTTATGAGATGGGGGTAAGGATGATGAAGAGTACTCGATTCAATGTAAATAAGAAGTCAAGATACAAGGAGTATCTCAAAGAAAGATCATGGTCTAAGGGTATGGTCAAGATTAATGAACAATAGACACATGGATAAGGTAAGGTAAAGTGGAGTTAGCACTCATAGCATAGGAGTTCAAGATTTGAATTTCACTCAAGATTTGGTGGTGTGACTTGACAAAATAAAGTATACAATGATGATGGTTCACGCAACCAAGACCATTTAGTTCTAATGGACTGATTGATCTTTACATAGACCAAGATTTTTATGTTGCTTTTATGCCAATCTGAACATACTCTCATATCCACCCGAGGAGAGCTTTACTTGCGGATTAATTCTCCGTGGTGCAGTGTTTTCCTTACATATTGCAAGCCACATTCTTCCCATTTTTCTACGTTTTTCCCATATTGGGCTCCCTCACAAACTCAAAAGCAAAGCTGAACTTCCTTGCCACCTTCAATTTCTAACAAAATATCGCTAGAAGCACCCAAGCGTCATGTAAGCCACACTTTTCGTCATAGCATGGCAGCATAAACAAGCTATTGATGCTGAGACAACACCTCTCTACTTTAGCATTGATCCTTTCACATGTTAGATCGCCTGCTGCCGCAATTTTCGTATTCATGAACTAGAATAGTGGTAGGGTGCCTAATCATCCTTTCCACCTCTATCGCATTTGCAGGTTGCAGGTCGCAGCTCCTACACCTTGAGTTTGTTCGACATGGTTTTGGGAGGCGTTGGTTGGTTAAAACACGATCAAAAGCTTGCCATCGTCTCTTAGCATGGCAGATTTCAATGCAAAAGAGAATGTCAATGGCGCACTGTAGTCGTGCAGAGAAGTGGAATCTCCAGAGACACTTTCACTCTAGCCATCGACCTCTAAAGAATTTGTCGAGCTCCTTTTTACTTCACAGCTTCATCATCCTTGCGTGGTTGTCACTATTCGTCCTGTAGCAACGTTCGTCGTTCTTCTTCTTGCCTTTGTCACCCCGTTCACAGCAACATCCATTGATGATTTGATGCATTCTTTCTCTCATCCCTGTCCTCGTCCTACCGCTTCTTCTTCTTCGCCTTTGTCGCAGCCACATTCTCCCTTCGACTTCTCTATCGCAACAACATTGTCAATGCTTCAATGTAGTCTTTCCCTCATCCTCGTCGTCGTCCTTCTTCACCTCCGTTGTTATTTTTCTTCCCCACGTCCGTTGCAGTCTTTTATAAAGCTTAAGAAAAAGCTCCCCTCCAGAATATCAATGTGCTTCTTTTTATAAGGTGCCAATGAAGAAAAAACTTCAAAAAGCTTTAGAAAATATCATTGATGCTTTCCTCTTAGAAAAAAATTTCAGGAAGCATCGTCAATGATGACATCTTTTTACTGCTCCTTGACATCTCATCCATTTCGGAAAAAAATCAAGTCACCATCTTTTGAATATCTAATATCATCTTCATATTAACACCTAAGTTCAAAACTTGTTGGATGGTCTCAACATTATCATCATGGAGGATCAAAAAGGAACTTCAAACCACCACAGCCATCGTACTTCTATTCCTTCCTTTCAAGCACTTCATGTAAGACAATGGCAAGTAATCACAAGCCTTGCTTGGTGAACCAAAATATAGCTCGACTAGCCTATGTTCAAAGGCAGTTGCCTAGTAAGGAAAGGGAAATTTTGAAGCTTTGATATTACAAGCTTTTATACTTTCAAAGTTTTGCCACTGTTCACAACATAAGAAAATTTGAGGTGAATCTTTTCTAATGACGCTAGTAGATGAGCTTAACAGTAGCTCCATAATCAAGCTTCTCGGATGGATCTTATCTCCTGACGAGCTTGTAGTAGAAGCCTCCTTTGACACCTTAAAGGCACTCTTTACAGATTTCCCCATGGTGACTCAAGGTCCCCTTCCTAGTCAAATTCATCCTAGAAATATTCATGACATGCCAACAAATGTAGTCCCATTGCCCATCTTTAAGGGAGAGTACAATGAAAATCCTTATCTTCATGTAGTAAAGTTTATGATAGCATGTGTGGCTTAACAATGTGAGTACCCTTGAGCATTGTTTAGTAATATTTCCCGCCACTTTCAAAGGCGTGGCATTTCAGTGGTATGAGAGACAAGCAACAGGAACTTTTGGCACATGGGACAACCTTCCTCACTAAATTTAGGCATGAAGGCTTTCAAGAGCGGATATATGAGAGGAGTTCATGAACCTAAGTCAGTCCCTTGGAGAAAGAGTAGAAGCTTATGTTTCACGAAATCCATAATGAAGAGATGGACCAATCATCATTTGGATGAAGGCATCCAGAAGGGAGTTTTCCTCAGAGGTCTACAACTAGAAGTTTGCAAGTTTGTGGAATTGAGAAAATCACTCAATCTGCAAGCTACAGTGGAAGGTGCAAGACTGTATGACAAAGTTGAAGCAAGGTTGTCAATGACCTCAAGAAGAGGAGTCTTACCTCCTCCCATACCAGGAATGGTATACCCACCAAATGTAGTCCCAGGGACAATTCCCTACCCCTACCCCCAGATGCAAACAATGTCACAATATAATGCACTGAATCCATAGTGGTGATAGACAACAATGCCTCAAATGTTGGTTCAACCACAACAACAGTGGCCCAAAAAGTTCCTCCAATGACGACTCAACAACAATGGAATCCTATCCACTGGAATCAACAACCCCAAGTCTCAACAGGAGCTCTGAATCAAAACTAGAATAGAGGACCCTCTAGATCAAGCCAACCAGTGTATGCAGTAATAACAGAAGCTTTCCAAAACCCTACTACAAGTACTCCAGGAGGTGAAAATGTGAAAGAATACCGATCCAACTCAGTCGCAAGTATAAAAAAAGAGCTTATGGATGTCATTACAGAATAGCTACACACCTTGAAGGTGAATACCGCCAATATATCCACTCCTGGTAGAGGTGGTGGGAGAGATGTGATGCGGTCTAATACATGGTGTGGAAAGTGCCATCAAGTGGGACACTTAGCTATTGAATGTACCCAAAAACCAACCATTCCTGGAGCCTTCTATTCATATTGTTTGAGGAAGAACCATACAGAGGATATCTGCTCTCTGAAAGAGATGCACGAAAGAAGAAAGAAAGATGAAGACACAAGATTCAACTTGTAGAATCCAAAATGACAATGCATGACATTGGACCAAAGCCTAGGGAGTTCGGTCCTAATTTTGGTCCAAGGAGGTTTCCATCTCAGAGTTACAGAGGACGACAGTCTGGTAGTGGCCAGAGATCAGAGGTGAAGTGTTATAGATGTGGAGAAAAGGGTCATACCTCACCAAACTATCCAAACCCTAGAAGGTTTGTGGGTTACAAGCCATTATATGTAGTCGATGCAAAGGAGAAGGCCACACTGCAAAAGATTGTCCAAGTCTAGCTCTTGTGAAAGCTACTCCTGGTACCCAACAGAAGACCCAAGAACCTACTTTCAATTTGGTGGAATTGGAAGTGGCCGTAATAATGCGGGCAAAGAAAGGAGAACTTGTAGTTCCAAAATAGAATGTTCCCTCTGCCAAGACTGTGAAGTTTAACCTTCCTAAAAAAAAGCAGAACAATGCAGTCCAAAAAAATGAAGTATAGGGCACTACATAGCCACACAGACAGTTGCAGAGGCGGTCAAAAAGAACCAACCAATATATCGACCAAAACAGAAGCTCAATATCTCAGAATCATCCAAGTCTAGAGAACTTGGCTCCCCAGTGGCTGTGCAAGAGGGAAGAAATGCATCGTCCATGCCATCGGAGCCACCCTCAGTACCCCAAAGAACTGCTGGACACGCGGATCAAACTACTGAGTTATCCTTAGATCTAGCGCTGCCTAGTCCGCCACCCCTTAAACCATTACTGTCCACCTCAATTCCACCCCAACCACCAACAAGTCTTAGGCCTTCCTACAAGCGACGTTCATTTCTATCGATCACCAAGGACCTTGCTGAGAATACAGGAGATGACTTGGTGACTTGCATTAAGCTCTTGGATGACACCTTTACGAAGTTCACTAGGAGCTACGAAAGACTTGACCTCGGCTTGCTTAATGAACCCCTTGCCTCTGAGGTTCATTCCTTATCCTACACTTGGGAAGAATATGAGTTTATAATAGTAACATCCCCCAAAGTCTCAAAGGAGTTGATCGATAATGGTGAAATCTCAAAAGAGCATGCATTCATCAGACAATTGATAACATCCTACCGCAAGCCCCAAAGACTTGTGTCAACCATTGAGATCGAGGAACTTACTCACCTCGTTGACTCTAACTCCTCCTTCCTAAAAAAATGGGATAACCTATGTCTCCAATGGGAGAAGTAGGGTTGCCAAATAATGACTAATGTTGAGCAGTGATGCGCCATCAAGACAATTGAGTATGACCCAACTTACGTAGCAGCAACCTCGTTTAGGGTCTTGGCCACCACTCACTCCAAACACCTAGATGACTAGGTCTTGGCCCATCCTTACATTGATCGTATCCTTATGGAAGAAGAGCTACTTGTGGCTAGCCGCATCAACTCTCGGGTGACTTTCTAACCAATGTCCTGACTTACATTACCCAAGTATGCATTAGCCCTTGTACTCTCGATTGTCATGCCCAATTGGAATTCAACCCTAATTTCTATAATTGGCTGACGCCCAAGTAAATAGCACCCTATGGTGCTTAAATGTCTTGCCTCTCCCATGTCCAATCCTAGGAGGATTCTTCTCATTCCCAAGGGGGGAGGGGGTTAACATGAAGAAAGGTGAAATTAAGGAAAAGTGTCATAAGATCTTGGAAATGGAGAGAATTTCTCAAGGGGAAATTCTTTTTGTTGCTTAAAGCATGTTCTTCTTGCCATAAAAGCATGATCTATTCCTATTTATTTTTTGAGAGAATGTCTTAGGAATACTAATGGTGAACCATGATATGTGGCAGGAACCTAAAATGGCAGGGCAAGATAAAGGCAACAAGCTTTCATTCACAAAGAAAGAGCAACCTAAGTATGGCTTGATAGTAGAAACGAGGGGCTACAGCTAGTTCACATTCAAGCATGCCATGAACTTGGAGGATGTCATCATGGAAGAGCCACCCATAAAACGACTTGTGGACCAGTGCAGCCCCAGCAAAAGTATGTAGAAAAGGTTGGGCAGGCGGTCAACTACAAAAAATGCACAGAGTTTTTGAGGAGCTTCAATGCCGAAAGGAACTGTGGCATGGTGACAATTAGGAAAGGGGAAGAAGTCCACCAAGTAGAGGTGGAGTTGATCCCTAAGAGGTGGTGGAGAGGGCGCTAGGCATAACTAGCAAGACCGAGCGACACCCAAAAAGGGATGTGTACAGCATGCTAGGGATGAACAAGGATGCCGTATGCATAGTGGATGGGGTAAGTTTAGTGGATATTCCACATCATGAGATCAAGCTGCAGGCAAAGATGGTCCATATTCTCTTCTCAAATCAAATGTACGATGCCCTTATGAATAGAATCGGGGTGTTGTTGTTAAAGAGCATCGCATTAGGATCCCCAGATGAAATCGATTGGAACACCTTTGTGCGCAAAACTATTGAAAGCTCAGCGAAAGCTTTGACCATTGGTAGAATGGTAGTAGGAGGAGAATCCTTGACCTTCACACAAGATCAGTTTGAAAGAAGCCCTCCTCCAAAGCATCCACCATCAGGTTTGGTGGGATCCTGATGGCCATCATCTAGAAGGCCTTGAAGGACACAAAGGAAGGTGGAGAGGGAGTAGGGGAAACCCCTGACTAATTGTCCCACCATGAACAAGTGCAATTGAGCGAAAGGACTATAAGTGATAAGGAAGAGCAGGAGACACAGTCCAGCCATGGAGAGACAAAGGCACAGACGAAGGGAACCCCATCAAAGCAGAAGAAGGAGACAAAAGAAACGATGAAAAGGGAAGAATGGACTGAGTTGAGGAAGGCCCAAAAAGAGTCTAAGAGGGCTGAAGATGAGAGAAACTGAAGAGCTAAAAAGAAAGGAAGATAAAGACATGGCAGAGGCCACGCACAGGTTTGTAGAGGAGCCCTACAATTCTAGAGGAATGACCACCTTGAGCCCATGGCACAAAGGCATACCAAGTGGCAATGTTGAAGCACCCCTAGTCGTCGCGGGGAAGGGCAAGGCCCCGTCGCACCACCCCATTCCTTTAAATCTCATGCCTCAAACTGCCACCACCATCTCCACCACACAGGATCCAACATCTCCCATGGATACCACTTAGCCCATGTCCATGATGTAGTTCCTGGTCACAAAATTACATGAGATGGTGCTAGGGACAGGAGCCAAAAGGTTGCCTAGGGTAGCGGACATCGAATCCAGGCAGGACCCAAAGAGGCAAAGCTGGAAGCATCCACCATAGCATTGGCAACGATGCGGCCGCGGACTATGACACCTATGTGGCAGAGCTCCTAGCCCAACTAGAGAGGGCCAAGGAAGAGAAAAAGGCCGTTGCTGCGTGGAGCTAGAGGCCGAAAGAGAGGTTGTCGCAGCCCTACGACTAGAAATGACACGTCAAGCCTCTCAGCATTAGAAAGAAATTCGGAGCTAGAGCAACTCAGTACCCAAGAAAAGAAGGCTCAAGAAAATGAAGATTCCCTAAGGTGAAGACTAGAAGATGAAGCCCAAGACTTGGTGGTGGAGCAGCGGGACCACAAGTGGCTCATCTAGCAATATGCTAAGCTCTAGCAGTGGATGACATGGGTGAAAGTTATGCATGCAGAACTATAAGGAAGCCCGCAAGAACAAGACCAAGCACCAAGAGAACAACACCAAGAACAAGAGGATGCCTTGGTACTCCAGTTGTGGATGGCAATGGAAGAGCAAGAAAGGCTGGAGAGAGAAATAGAAGTCGCGTCAAAAATGAGGGATGAGGCTGTCAACAAAGCCATAGGAAGCCTATAAGACGACCTGAGGAATGCTCGGGAGGAGGTGAAAGGAAGCTGCACGGGCAGAGCTTGAAAGTTGTGCGCAAACCACTAAAGATCTATTAGAGCAGATTGCAGAAGCCTACCAACAATGCTCTATGGCTGAGCAAGTAAGAGGATAGCTAAAGAGAAGCTGAACTGCCAGGATAAAGAGAAGACCCAGATGATGGAAATCTGGAGCGAGCAGTAATAGGTGGTAATGATGCTGTCTTAGGAGATGGAGAGGGGTAAGGAAAACATGGAAGAAAAGGCATAGCAATGGGAGGAATGCAACCTTGAAAGAGTGTGAGGACTGACAGAGTGCTTGGTAGTATCAAAATGTGAGAGGGTGCTTGTAGAGTCTAGAGCTAAGGCCACTCAAGCATGCTTCAACACATAGAGGCAACCCTTTTTTAGCACTGTGCTTCATCTCACACAAGTTGAAGGCGAGGACTCCGTGGAGAGAATGAGGAGGAAGCTAGAATTGACAACCAGAGCTTTAGGATATGGCTTACAAGAGTGCACACTGCCAACAGGCATGGGCATAACCAAGGACTAGCAATGTAGTTACTTGCAACAAGCCGGCCTCTCCACCAAAGAGCTCAAGGAACTTGGATTCGAGGAACAAGAGCAGCCCCACCCACCCCCAATCCATCTCTCTATGGAGCAAGACACCGAGGAAGGGTCGGATGGATTAAAATCCGCTGGTTTAGAGCTGACCCAACCAGGAAATAAAGCAACACGCTTTAAATGCACAGAAATTGGATGATCTGGTACAACAGTGTGAAAATGATACCAAGGCAAACCCATGGAAAAACTTTGGAGATAAATGAACGCTGTGAAACTTTCTTGCATTGTAGGCTTGTGCCACAGATATACATGGGAAGGAAAGAAAAGCAAAGAATTAACGAGTACTACTTACTTGGTTTGGAATCGAGATTCGGTTAGGCACTAGTATAGACAAAAAACAACCCGAATCTACATGAACTTGGGAAGGTTGAAGCAATGGCCAAACCTCCTTGAGACTAAAGCAATAACGTCATAAGCAATGACACTTAACTAAAGCATTTTATCCTCACTTTCCACCTTTTATCTAGGGTTAGGAGGATCATGCACCTTAGGATATCCATCTTTCTTTGTTGGTTGCTCTCCAGTCCGCAAATGGCTTAGGATTTATACCTTTAGGTTTAGGCTTTGTATCATCAGATTCCTTAACATATTTTGATTTAGGATTACGTTGAACCTTTTGAATCAATTTTAGATGCATCTTCTATTCTAGCTCTCTAAACTTCTCTTTGGAGTTCTTACGTTTGGTTCACAATTCTTCCTTGAGTTTCTCAAGTTCTTCCTTGATTTTCTCTATGGCATCACTGTTTAAATCCTGATTCTCCTTATCCTTAATCTCTAACTCACTTTGACAGGAGGATGCAGCAGGTTTGGAAGAAGCGGATATAGCTGGCGTAGGCTAATCATTTGTTGTCGTGGATTAATTGGAGATTTTCAAAGGAAGTGTATCAATCCATCTATTGTTTTCATCAATCACAAGATTTTGTCTTATTTGAAGGGTCAATGCCCATTTTCACATCATTTTAGCATGGTAAACATTGAAATTCTACCAATTAATCTTGAAAGAGGACTCAATGCTACATTTCATAACTTGATTGATATCTTTGTATTGCTCTTTGAACCATGAAAGGTTGACCATATCCTTGGCTAATACCTTACTGCGGATTACTGAGGAAGAACCTTCCAATTCCAAAGCATAGCATTTAGAAGCTAAGAAGTACCCCTCTATAACCTTCTGCTCTAGTTTGAACTTTCCTAATTCTATGAAGAAATTTCATTATTTGGAAGTGGTTTGTCTAACACTAGTGAATCTATATCAGTATAATGGCGTCCCGGTAGGGATATGTAAGGATACATGTGTATTCGAGCATATGAGGTGATTGCTACTGCAGATATTTGCACAGCAGATGAGCTATTATTGCACAATGAATCCATCCATTGTATCATCTTATCAGCTGAAACATCATCCTTGTTCAGATGATCATGCAACCTCTGCAGTGCACCTGTGTAACTTACCACGTACTGGGTTTTGTTCAATGGTTCCACCATACTGAATTGGTAAATTGACATTAGCTTGTATAATTTTTCACGATCACAAATCTCTGTTATGTTGCATTTGGGTTTAATGCCAAACCTCCTATATAGGGATTTCATTATCAATTTATGAAGGGCAGACATTACCTAGTGTCCCTTCTTTTTAGCTTCCTTCCTTTCCCCATAAATTTCCATCACAAATTTGGAAAATGGGATTTCTATCTTCTTGAATAAATAACCATACTTAAGTTCAACTTTATACCCTATTTCTATTGCTAATTTGAGCTCTTCTGTGAAGTAGACACCTGTGAAGGTCCCGATGGGGAAAATTAGGGTTCCATTCTTGGGGTCCTTATAGGGTAGTAAAGGTACCTTGATGGTATCGGGACACATTACTTTTGCCTCTACGAAGCCGAATAGGGGTTCTAGGTTGGAACCTTGTAGTTTCCCTTCCCATACAAGTTTTCCACCGGGCATTGGCTTTGTCATCGCGTAAGGATATAAAGAGTTAATGTCATAATAGAAAAGGCCCTTACCATGTGCTGTATAAATGTCGGTATGACCACTGCATGACCTGGCGAATGAATGCCGATTGGTTGGGGTCAAGACGATGTATAGGACATGCATTGGGATAATAGTGGGTGCGATAAATTTTCATCGACATCGATGACATGGTCAGAGAATTAGTTATGTCTATATGAAACCGGTCCCAATATTTCTCTTGTGCTTTCCTAAGAAATCCACCCAGAATCAAGATATCTTGCTCGAGATACTTGATCAATTTATCCTTATTCTCTGAAAGGTTTAATGAATTTAGTTCATCGTGAGGGATTGAACCCTTACAGCCTAACTCTGGGCACATAGCTTTGGCTAGGGATTTCAAACTGCCGGGCAATAGTTTTAGGGAATTCCGGATGTCAAGTACCAGAATTTTTGGTCTCCTCTTATCATATATCATAACTTGATAAATATTATGTTCTCTAATGACAAGTGTCACTATCCATTTACTTGAATACTCGATTAGTAATCTCAAGAGCAAGATATTGACAAATTAGGATAGATTGTGGAAGTATACCCTTTTGGTACCGTAATGATTCGAATAGTTGATTAGATCGCTAAGGAAGTCATTGAACATCAATCGACTTCTTTCCTTGAAATCCCCTTTATAGTAGAAGTTTTCAGTGCAATATGTAATTGGTTTCTTAGTATTCAATATAGAATTACCTCTTTCACTGACATAAACGTAGCCCACGGCATAAGGGACATGTATGTCATCTACTAAGATAGTCTCGATGTCTCCAACTATGAATGCCTTAGTTTTCTTATTAGGCTTGCTTATAGATATATATTGTCCAAGTCTTTTTGAGGTTTTTCTCGTGTCATCCTTGGCTTCTTTCATGCTTACCACCTTTGCTTGTTTCCGAAAAGGGCCTCCTCCATGTTGCTTAATCTAACGAAGTCCTTACCAAACTCTTTCTGTATTGCAAGCTATTCTTTGACAATTTCCCATACACTATTTTTCATTGCCTCTTGAGGTAGAATCTCAAGTGTTGATTTAGAGCTTTTAGGGCCATAGAGCGCAATATACAACTCGAATATGGTGGTATTTTTGTATTTCTCTGCCATAAAGGCTATTCTCTATTTCAATTCGCTATACCAATGATCCCCCCCTTTAATTGAGAGTCCAGTTGTTGTTACTTGTATTAGTCTAGAATGTCTCCCTTTATTATAGAAGTCTTCAATATATTTTTCGCTTAAAGGATCATTATAAGTATCACCGGTGTCAATTATGTAATTGATCATAAACTTGAAGTTATCGGGACTTGTACTAAACCGGATCCATTGAATTAAATAGATTGCGGTTAGTAGAAGTAGTTGAAACCACACACCTCGAATACCCTTTCTAAACAATACAAAACCAAAATTTAACCTACCTTTCGAACTAGACTTCTCATTAAGTTAAGATTATGTAAAGTAATACCATAATTCTTTGAAGTTTTTCATGTTAAACTATAATTTTTTATTCCCTTTTTAAAATCAAAACAAGTACTTCTAAACAAATCCTGCTATTTTTGGAGGTAAATTCATTGAGTCTTCAGTTCAAGTGTGAAGTTTTTATTACCATAAACATTCTCTATAACTTTACTGCATAAGGATTCCACGTATTGGTTGTAAAATATACCAAATGAATCCGCATGTTCTTTGAATTTATTAGCCTTTTTCAATCCTAGAGATTTAATAATAGCTTCAAACCACTTCTACATGAAGAAGTTCAAGTGCTCAACTGGAATTGGACCATTCTTCCAATGATAACCTGGAGATATCCTATCTCGAGGTAGGGTCTCAGGATTCACAACAACAAAGCTCTCAATATTATTATCCATCATATAGACAAATATATCATCATTTACATCCGATGTATAATACATATAGTATGGAGTGACAATCTAGCATTGAAACACCGCTGGATCTAAATCTCTCCCCTCTAGAACCGGTGTCCAATGACCAAATTGGTGAGGGGAATGTTTAGGATGACCCGGCGGGATCATTAGAAACATCCGATGCCCTTTTTCTTTCTGTTCTGCTCATCAGCAAGCTAGGCTCTATAGTATTATCATGGAACAATAGGTTCGCCACCAGTTGCCTACTTTCAAGGATAATAAAAAGTGTAGGAAATGACAGTAGGCTGGCTTGGCTAGCAAGGCACGAGATGGAAAATCAACCAGGCTAGTTGCATCGCTTATGCACCTATCTTGTTGGTTTGGAAATGTCTTGAAAAAAGGAGCTTTGTCTCCGAAGTCAAGATTTGTTATTGAGCACCTAAAAAAACAAAGATTATTGGTTGTTGGTTGTGCCAACATTTGGTATAGAAATTGCTATAAACATGGGTGCAGAGCCCTCATCCTGCCATTCTATTTACTTAATTTTCTATTGTTTATATTTCCCGACCTCACTTTGTTTTATTGAAAGAAAAAGGGTCAAGAAGTTCTTTTTCATATTGAGCAACCTGTGTTTTTCTTTCTGTGTACAGCCCTATTTTTTATGCGATTGTCCCTAGATTTGCAATTGAACTGCTTGTTCATGGTTTTTTTTTTGTAGGAAAAACTAGATCAGTATTGAATCCAAACCTATGATATACTAATTTAGCTTGCGACACGGCCTCTTCACCAAGTTTCTGTTGAGTAGCCTGGATCTGCTTTATGGGGAGCGCCCTATTCTTTGCTTTAAAGTCATAATTTCTATATTGGTCAAGGGTTTAATTCCATTATAGTTAGGTGTACAGGCATCATAATAACCAAGACAATCATAAAAAACGGTAGCTACCAATTGATTAGCATTTAATGGCTTAATCAGGGCTCGGGATGGATTTGGCCAGGGTGAGAACCGGCGTGTTAGCATTAACAATTGTGCTCTCATCTTTCAAATCAATCATTACGGGGTCAAATGAGCTAGCTTGTAGCTATGAGAAGGATTTCCTAAGAACGAGGTTTCGGAGGACCTTAGAGTGGAAACAAGAGCCGGTGGGATCCTGGACTGTTTAAGTGTTGGTTTTCTGGCAACAAAGGGAGAGAAGCTTTCACGACTTCTCATAGTATGGCCATTATTCTTAGAAACAGCTGGTTTCATCATTATGAGCCAGTTATTGAAAAAACATTCTTTTCATTAACTTATTCTGCGTTTAACATTCAAACTAATACACTATATGGATGCATCAAGATGACAACGGATAGAAGACCTTGGGATAGCAATGCAGTGGAAACCACAAAAAAAAGATTTTAAGATAACAATGCAACAAAAACCACAAAGGATAACTAACAAACGAATGAATGCAATAAAATCATGATAAGAAGTTAATTTATGATTTTGCTTTTATGGTTTAGAATTAGCAACATACCTTTCTAGTTTATGTTTTTACAGATAAATAAATTTGATCAATTTATACTTTAATGTCCTTTTGCTTATCTTACATCATATAGGTTCACTTTTTTTAAAAAAAAAGTGAGTAGTTACACTTCATCTAATTAAGCTAGGCATTAGAAGATCTTCACTAATTGTTTCTTTACACTATGTAGCTCATATTCGATCAGCTACTATTATCTGTTGAATTGAGTGCTCGATAGAAAAGGGACTTGAACCCTTAACCAATGGTTTTGGAGACCAATGTTCTACCATGTTAAACTATTCCCCCAACATCCAACCACAAGGATAGCTACAAGATCTTCTGTAACGATTAATTGTTTAAGACCACTTCACTTAGTAGTTTGAAATTAAGAAACTTATGCTCGTTGTGCAAGCAAATAACTTTATGTTATTTTTGCTACAGGTAATGTAGACGAAATAGTAAGTTGTTTTCACTTTCCAGTGGGTGCAGAATTTGCTAGCTTTCTTGTCCAACCTAGCATAGTTTTTTCCATAGAAAATAAGTAATTTGTTAGTTGACATTTGCTTGCTGTAAAAGAAAAGCAGAATGAAAAAAATCGCTCTATTAAACTAATAATAGGCACAACAAAGGAACATACAAATCAATATGCAAATATATATTTTATAGAAATCAGTCATGGATGAGAATGATCCCTATTTTCTATCGATTGTTGATTTGGGTTATATGGGCAAGGCAGGATCTCTTCAAGTCCTCCCCTCCCCCCTGATGGAGCAAAGAAAAATCTTAATGTGAAACTATCTTATCAGAAAAGGCTATGCTTTCCCTTGATAAGATAAAAACCAATGATAAACTACCCTCGCTCAGATGCGTGCAAATAAGTGAAAATGTGTAGACACATAGATACAACAAAGAAACGATGGAGGTTCATAGAGTGCCCTTGAACCATTGGCTTGTTTAGAAAGGCACTGCAGCTTGTCTAGCCCCATTTTTTATAGTAACCAACATTTCTAGTTTGATCTTATTTAATATTCTTCTATTCTGGCATATTCATATAGGGATGGAAGAGATTCTAGTAGATTATGTCCACCATGAAATCACACGGCATTGGATGTTGATTTCTTTAAGAATCTTATTGCTACTCGTCGCAAAGGATTTTTTCTCGTATTTAGTTCTCTATCCATTGATCATACAAAATAATAACCCATAAGGGTCACCCCCTTTTTAATTAAGGAAACCCTTCCTTTTTTTAGCAAATATTGTGATAGTTTGCCTTGGAAAGAGAAGCATTTATGTTTTGTTAAGCAGGTTTAGTGGCCATTTTTCTTTCGTTTAGAAGATGGCGAGGCCAGGCCCATGCATTTTTAGAAACCTCCCCACCAATAAATAGAAACAAATAAAAATAACCAAACCACATCCATGAAATGCCAATACCAAGTAGTTGCTTCAAAACCGAAGTGATGTGAGGGGCTAAAATAACCCATATATTGACAAATACTGCATATTATTAAAAAAATGGTCCCTATAATAACATAACATCCATAAAACCCAGTAGCTTAAAAAAAGTAAAACCATGGGGAAGGGATACTCTTGAGAGAACATTAGGAGGAGATAGCAAAACGCTTGTATTGTCAGAACCTAGAAGAATCCAAATTAGGGGATTCAATTGTTTCATTTGTGAAAATTTGTTTGAGGAGCTCAAATTTTTTTTCGAAAATCGAAGATGCAAATAAGGAAGTTAAATTTTGATTACTTACCGGGAAATACCAGGATCAAAACCTACAATTAAAGAAAGAGATGTTGTATATCAATGTATCACATATTTATTTGATCTATATGTACCGGCTCAATCGATCTGGAAGAGGAACAAATCAATACATAAATAAATTGTATGTCTTGGATCCATACCTTGGATGAATCCCAAAGGAACGTTTGTAATCAATGGAATTGCGAGGGTCCTTATCAACTAAGTACTAAGGAGTCTCGATATCCATTATAACCACCAATTAGACCATAAAGGAGTTTCCGCGTATACTAGCACTATAATTTTAGATGGGGGGAAGATTCAAATTGGGGATAGACAAAAGGGATAGAACATGGGTTTGTATTAGTAGAAAACGAAAAGTGTCCATCTTGATTTTATCTTTAGCTATGGGATTAAATGAAGTAAGTATTTTACAAAATGCCTCAAGATTTTTATGAACCTCTTATATAAATAGAAAGGAACCATCTAATCATCAGAAGACGCTTTAGTGGAGCTTTACAAGCATTTGTACCCTAATGTAGATGTCGATCTCGTCTTTTTAGAATTGATATTTAAGGAATTATGGAATTTTTTTTCCAAAAAAAGTGCAAATTGGGACAACTCGATCAACGGAATCCAAACGTTAGACTTAATCTTGATGTACCCTAGACGGAACATTTTTTACTACCTCAAGATGTGCTAGCGACTGCAAATCACTTAATTGAAATAAGTTACAGAACATGCAGTCTTGACAATATAGACCATTTGAAAAATCAACGCGTTCAATCTATAGTGGATCTTTTACAAAAACAATTCAAATTAGCTTTGAATCGTTTGGAGAGTTCTATTCAAAAAAATGTTCGTAAAGCCGTTAGGCGTAAACATTTAGTACCTCCCAGAGAATTAGTAACGTCTACCTCGTTAATAATAACCTTCAAAGAATTCTTTGGTTCACACCCACTCCTGATAAATGTTTGGAATTACCATCAATATAATAGACTATCCTAATTATTAGCTTTTTAGAGACTAGCCGAAAGTATGAGATTATCTAAAGCTAGAACAACGGAATAACCATCTACGATCCCAGAAGGAAGAGTTATTGACTATTACACTAAATTGCCACTAGATGAGACCAGTTGAGTAATATCGGTCAGGGATGGAATTGCATGTGTTTATGGATTGCACGTGTCATATTTGGTAGTGATACTAACATTAAAGAAGGAGATACGGTTAAGCGTACCGAATCCATTGTTGATGTTTTCGTAGGAAAGGCTATGCCAGTCGAGTAGTAGATGCGTTGAGAGTACTCATTGATGGTCTAGGTGGGGCGGCCTTTAAGTTATCTATAGCTAATAAATGCAAAGATGACATTGTATACAAACATAAGACTCAACCAAAACCCACCAAGGAAAATCGAAACCATAGCATGTCGCAAAAGGAGCACGATTGAAGCCGGATGGATAAAGATCATCATGCAAGCTTGCTAGTTTGCCACGAGATGAGGGCAAAAGCCAGCGAATTGGAGTCTTTTCCAACAGACCATGTCCTATCAGATAAACATAGATATGTCTTTTGCTTGTAGCAGACTTGATGGAATAGATTGACATCTTTTGGAGCCTGCAAAAAATGAATTCTTTATTACTGTATTGAGCAAAGGGGACTAAATAGCATCTTGAAGTGAAGTTCAACCCTTTATTACTAGGATCCCAACTACCTATAGATAACATATTACGTGTCAAAAATCTAGCAATAGAAAGGCACTTGATAAAGGCCAGGTATAAGGAAAGGAACCTATGCATTTGTTATGATCTTCAAAGGAGAACAATAACAAAGGGTTTTACCTGACTATACTTTCTAGTGATTTACAATGGACTTTGAAAAAACACAAAGTAAGTTCTTGGCTAGAGGCTGGACGAGAGGAGTTTTATTTTGCGGCCAGCTTGCAAATAAAATAAAATTTCAATAAAGTTAGGTTAGAAAGCCATGTAATAGGCAACTATTTTGCACGGTTTAAAGAGCATAGTTATGACCACTTTTTTTGGCAGAAGCTTGACTCTATCGTTGAGTGCAGTGGAATGAAGACATGTGGAAGTTAAAGCCTCTAGCATTATTACACACAAATCCGTCCATGAACCTATGTAGACAAGGTTAAAAGAAGTAGATAGCTTGGTTCCTATAGGTTGTGGTTAATGAGAATTGATAATTGGTGACTGATAGACTGGAAAGACTGCTATAGCCATTGATACCATCTTGAATTACAAAGCAATCAACACACAGAGCACTTGAGATAGTGAAAATTTGTTTTGTGTGTATGTAGTAGCGATTGGATAAAAATGTTCAACTGTGGCATAATTGGTTAAGATTCTGTTAGAAGCTGGTGCTTTGGAATATTTTATCGTTGTGGCAGTTATTATTTTGAATCCTGCTCCTTTATAATTTTTGGCACTATATTCCGACTGTGCTATGGGAGAATATTTTAGAGATCATGGAATGTATGCATTAATCATTTACGATGATCTCAGTAAGTAATTAGTGGCATATTGATAAATGTTATTATTGCCACGCTGACCACCAGGTTGTGAGGTTTTCCCTAGAGATGGCTTATCCATATTTGCATTCATTGGAAAGAGCTGCTAAAAGGTTAGACTAGACTGATGCGGGTAGCTTAATTGCATTACTTGTCATTGAAACATAAGCTAGAGATGTCTTTGTTCACATTCCTACCAATGTCATTCTTATTATAGATGGAGAAACTATTTGGAAATTGAACTCTTCTATTGTGGGGTTCGGCTTGTCATTAACATAGGATTATTTGTTAGTCACATTGGGTCTGCTGCTTGGCTGAAAGTGATGAAAGCACTTTGTGGAACCCTGAAATTGGAGCTGGCACAACATCATGAAGTTGCCACTTTTGCATAATTTGGGTCAGACCTTGATCCTACTACTCAATATTTGCCATATTGTGGTGCTAGGCCTACCAAGGTGCTTAAATAACCATAATATTCCCCAATTTCTATCGAATGACAAATCGTGGTCATCTTTGCGGTGGTCAATGGGTTTTTGGACTAGATCCCTTTGACATAGATTGCTTAGTATGAGAAAGAGCTCCCTGAAAGAGTTGAACCACCTATACTTGAGACTATCAAAGAGTAAAAGCAATTAGGTGAAGAAGTACAAAAAGATCTGTGGCTATAGCCAATATATGCAAAATATGGTTGACCATATTTTCTTTAGCCTTTGATATAAGTCCTGTCCTGTAATAATTCCTTGGGAAACTAAAATATTTGATCATTTCTTTTTTGAGGATAGGGTTGTCTACCTTTTTTCAATTATTAGACCCCATCATTTCTAATAATTGGGTAGAGGCACAAAAACAAAATCTTTCTTTATATATGAGAATACTCTCTCTCATAACTAGGCTTACACCTATGAAATTGCGGGGAGTAAATCTAAGCCCTACAAAAAGAGGGATCGTATAATTTTGCATTATAGATTTAATGTGGAAACTAAATGATTTCAATACTGCACTAATGGTTACACCAAATAACTAACTTAGTGAGAATGTATGTTATCATGTGCCGAGAAACCATTGAAGCCATAGATGGAATGGCCTACTGTTACTATAGTCCTTATTTGTAGCGCTACTGTAGCTCAAGGGAGGACCCCTTCCCATTGCCAAGGAGATCCTACCCACATCAATAGCTTAATAAGGAGAGCACATGCTGATGGTTAAGAGTTCAAATCTCTTTGGTGGGCAAAAACACGTAGCAACCGTGACAATCTGAAGCTAATGGCTAATTGCTATGAGAATTCAATTTATTTACATTGTGTAATATAAGACTAGTGGCATGGCATGCTTTATGACTGTCCATATGACTGTTTAAGGTTCTATTTCAATTTTCCATTGTCGTAGCTTATCTAATTTGTAGTTAATCAGGCCATATGATCCCTACTCGTGGCATTCTTAATTATTCAGTTAGCATAGAAAAGAACTACCATGAATGCTACCTGCCAGTGTAAAGCACCAAGGAAAGGGATTAGATGCCCCAATTCTTATTTTTTTGACACTGAGAGACGACAGCTAGGGGAGCGAATGGTATTAGATACCCCAGTAGTCCTAGCCGTAAACAATGGATACTAAGTGCTGCGCGTATCAACCCGTTGTCACAGCGCGTAGGGTTGAAGGTCACCATAGGGGTTTGGCAAGAAAATTGGACAAGATAGATGGAGATGTTTTTTCAAGAGATAAGTACATTACAGTGAATGCTTAAAGGTTAAAAAGATACTTTACGGTCAATCACACGGGTTTGAGAGAAAAGAATGTATGGGGGTTCAAGATCTTAGACTCTGGAGATGGTAGAGATAAGAGAAGGGTTGAAGGTTTCAAGCCAAGTCCTTGAAGATGTTAATAGAGCTTCCAACTTCGTGTTCTTAGAAAAGATCACAAGAGTATTATCTCATAAGTTCTAACTCAAATAAAGCTTGTTTTCTTAACTGTAAGAGCAATCACCAATTATAAAATGAAGTACAATATGTTGTCATGTATCATAAACAACTCTGCATCCCATCATTCATACATGATGCCATAGCTTGAATCAACTTTGCATGATTACATTCAATGTAAACTCTTAGGGACAAAAGCTTATGAGTCAATTACAAGGCTTGTAGATCAAATAGACTTACTTCAAGAGAGCTTCAAATTGATTTCGTGATAAGGATAAGTTACCACATCCAAGAAATAAGAGAAAGCGCTCCTCTTAATTCAACTCAAAGCATCTATGAATGATCTACAAACATTGCCCTGCCATAGGGGCACATAATACTTGCATGTTTTGACAAGATGTCTTCTGTAGAGTAAGAAATGAATTAAAAGAACATTGCTGTAACTAATTTTCTAAATATGACTGAAGACATCAGCCCCAAATCAGTCCAAATATCTTCCGAAATTCACCTCTGATGATAGCATAAACTTCCCCTAACACGGTGTCAAAGCATTTGGTGTCGAAAGTCCACCATGGGGGTAAGAGACAGCAGGGTGAAGGGAGATCCAGGGAGAGGAGTAGATGGAAGATAAGGGTCTTGAAGAAATAGAAGAGGTAGAATAATACTCCTAGAAAGAAATAGAAAATGAAGAAGAATACTAACATAGATGAAGCCTGTCAGTTTATTTCAGCATTGTGAGAAGATAAAACTCTAATAGAAAAAAACGTGTGTAAAATAATACATTCCTCTATGTTTCTCAAATCGCCAATTTGATGCTTCCATTGGCTCTGAAAGGGGGGTAAAATACCAGGACACCTAGCCAGAATTCAGCCAGATCACTCCTTCTTCATCTCCTACTTTGGAGTGCTGTTCACTGCCTGAAAACAATGATCGCGCATCGCGTGATTTCGCCAATCTCTCTTTTTACATAAAATCCTCTCAAATTAGCTGAAAGCTACATGCTTTCTTTTACATGTTATCATA